>NC_056741.1:1896016541-1896170864 GCF_019279795.1 Protopterus annectens
AAGGAATAAACATTAAATGTTTTCTTGAGGACAGAAAACTTACTAAAGGATTAATAACTTCAGAAATTGTTTTACTGGAATTTTAAATTCATTGGTTGTTGATATTTTAAACTGTACAAAAGCTACAAATTTTTGTATGTGAATATTTTCTGAAGCAGTTTTTTTCTGAGGAAAGTGGTTATTAAATTTGTATACACTATACGCTAAAAAAGTGCTCCTGTTGTCCTTGGGGTGCCTAGCATTTCAGTGTTGGATTTTAGTTGGTTATTTTTCACTGGTTCGTCAGGTAATACTTCAGGTTTTTATTAACTTAAACTGTCTTCATTTCTGCTTTCTCCTTCTACAGATCACAAAAGTACCATCATCATTTTTTTTCAGAAATTGCATTCTTTCTAAAGTGAATTTGCCTCTGCCTTCATGACATAGTGGCAACACTACCCTTATCTGTAACTTCCTACATGAGCTAGTACCCACATTTCTACATCCAGAAAGTGTCTTCAGATCAGTAACAGCCATTGTGAAACTTCTACACACAGTTAGCTGTTCTTGGAGGAATCCAATATGAGAAGCAAAGTTTAATTATACTGTAACACAACACAAACAAGTAGTCTCATTTCTGACTCTGTTTAAATTCTCAACTCTTTCAGGCTTCTAATTCCATGACGGGAATGGAACCCATTCCTAAAGTCAAAGTACGATTAAAGTTTGTAAAATTAGTATTGCTTCAATCTTTGAGGTTACCCAAAAGTGCTCTTTGCAACAATCGGAACATGCCCAGAACTGACGACTCCTGCAATTCATATGAAGTTACATGTATCGGTAGCATCTCTAAAGACTGTAAATTCTTTATGACAGCCAATGCTCCTACCACTATTGGAACTGGCTGGGTACCCTTTTCACAAATGGCCCAAGGTTTCTTGGTCTACATAATGTTTTTGATTAATCTGTTTTATTAATGAACATAAGCTTGCATTTGAAGCTTTTAACAGATTTTGTTGTGAAGGTATTTTCTTTCCTCTAATATGCCTCTCTTAATCTTTCTGAATATCTTCTATCCAGAAATTCTGGGCTTCTTGCATAACAGTAACAATATATAATTTCTTCATTGTCCTCAACAGTCCACTGAAATCATCTTTATGACTCTTTTTTTGGCCTGTCAGTTTTTGTGGATCACTACTTTGTTCTATAGGAGTCTTGCTGCTGAGCATAAAAATACAGAAAATCACAATAAGAACAGACAGGAAAACTAAACTTTGCCTGAAGCTGGATTTTCGTGATTATGAAGTACCAACAGTCAGTCACAGAAAATGAAGCAGGGCTATTAAGCCTGCCACCTTATCAAAACAGTGTGGTGACTGGGAAACTCTCTATGAACTTTAATTCTGAATACAACACAAAAACATGGACCTTTGTTTACTTTGCCTGAAAAATCGTTTAAATACACTACGGAAATGTTTTATGCAGGTTACATGTACAGCAGCTCAAACTAACTCAGTAAAAGATCATTTCCAGGGATATCGTAATAATCTAGTAACTCACAACTCATTTACAATTAATGAATCAAACCACCTGATATATTGTACCACACTGTATCATATTATGAGGGGATAGAAAGAACACTGTAGTAAAAAATCAAGGTGAATGAAAAACATCACCAAGTAAGCAAAACCGTCCCCATTCCAGGGCATTTCTGAGTATATAAAAAGTATACCATAATACTAAACCTTTAGAATGATACTGAGAGAACTATGTTGCACAGCTCAAGATATCATGAATACAGTTTTTGTTTCGGTTGCTAGTTGGAGTTTTCATTTAACCTAAGAAACTCTGCTTTTGCAGTTTAAAAAGAATGCTAGAAAACCATCAGAGGTTATGAAAGTTGAAATGTGACTCAACACTCTGTAGTTTTACAATATCTCCATGGAAGTATCTCAATGGATAACTTTAGAGTTGTGCTCTTTGATAAATCGGGGAATTTTGGTTAATCTAGGAAAAGTCCTATTACCTTGTACCATAGGAAGTTAACTGGATACATTCTAAGCACAGTCAACATCAGATCATCACTTAATCTGGGAAACCAATATATGAAGAATCAATTTTCATCATGCAGAAAAGGCATTTACTTCAATGGAATTTTGGGAAGTGGGCACTCTGTCAATGAATGCATCCTGAACTTTCTGACAAAAAATATACATTCCAATAGAACAACGTGGTTTAGAATTACCTATTTTGAAGGGATATTTTAGAGCTACACAGTTGAGACTCATACACAACACATGCAGAAAGCTGAATTCAAAGTGGAAAAACATGATGAAGCAGGGTATAAATTCAAGGAATAAGGAGAGATTGGGATTTTGGATGCAGATCCAAAATAATAATACCACTCAAACAGATTATTATATTAATAAATAGCAGAAAGTATTCTAGGAACTAAGCCAGTACAAGAATGGAAAAAGGAAATTCTGCCAGTAGGGATAACTGCAATTAGGGGTACAGAGTATAGGCAAGAGGGGGCTGGAATTTACTAAAGAAACAAAGGTATTGAGAACAAATAGTTAGAGATGGTAACATAATAGAACGGGAAGAGACCCAGAAAACCTTTGGACTCCCTAATAGGGACTAATATCTGAGTACAGGCAAAGTCCAGTTTTTAGTTGACTCTAGAACAGAAGCTGCTGTTAAAAGGGGATAATTAGTTGGGCATATAAAACAATGCATAATAACTATAGGAATCAGTCAAAGATGGTTAGGAAACATTAAGAAGGGAGATTGGATAAGCAATACACAAAGAAACAATGGCAGGACATATGTATGGCACCCAAATATACAACAAAGTCTAGAAGATTTAGGATTTTTGCTTTTAATTGTCCGCATAGGTATTTTATACCCAAAGTAGACTCAAGATTTTTTCTCGGGTAGATGGCAAATGTTGGAGGTGGGCAGGGGAAGAAAGAGATAACTGGGAGCCTGTGTTTTAAAAGTGTAATGAGTTGGAAGATTTACAAATTCCCTACAGGAAAATAATATGAAATGAATGTAACTAAAAATTTTATTTGCACAGGGATACAGGATCTGAATTGCCTAAAAACAGTAAGGCCTTGGTAAGTTTAATTCTAGTGGCTGCCAAAAAAACAATTACTAGAAAATAGAAATCAAAGTCTAAACCAACAGTATTTGTAGTACTGAATATTGTAACAGAGATAAAAGAACTAGAAGTATGATCTTTAAAACAGGGTAGGAGCAAATTACTCAGGAAAAAAATGGAAATTATGGGAACAATACATGCAGAACAATGTATTACGGAAGGTAGGAATTGACAAATTTATGTAATGTTTGCCTGATTATACTGTACAAAAGAATGTGTGTGATGTATAATGTTTGTAACTATGAACAAGTAAATATGGTTCGCTTTCATTTATATAAATAAGTTTGTTTACGTCACAAGGGAAAATTCAATAAAAGCTTTTTAAAAAAACTTAGTTATAGCCAGACATTTCAAACAAAATGTTCATATCTTTGAATCCATAAGACGTAAGATACTAAAGATATGCAAATGGCAAACTCTTCAACATAAATCTTTTCTGTCGCACTATTCTTGAGATTCTAGGTCTTAAAATGGTTTAATAATTCAAATGAAGGAAACACTAAGTTTGTAATATTTTATAAACAATGTACAATATCTCAATAACTCAAACAAGACATGTACTGTCAGAAATGTTTGCCCATCTATGAACTTTCATAAAGGGCTAAGCAATTCTCTTTGTATTAATGTAGCTGTTGAGATATTCAGATAATGGCTAAAGAGGTGGACCCACACATTCAAACTGCATCCTATTCTGCTACATAAGCACCTTCACTGGTATTTCCTCACATCCCCCTAACAGACTCTAATGACACATGTCCACCACTGAAGCACAAATCCCTAAATATTATTCAAAGGATGAAACCAAGCTTACAAACCCTTATGAAACTGTAACTACATGGGGGGGGGGGGGGGGGGCGTGCAAACTACCCTAGGGCCCACTGTACCAGATATACCATTGTAATCAGTCCTCCCTGCCTTATGGGTACAACATACTCCAGTAATGCTCAGACAGGCTAGCAGCCAAAGTACATGTGATAAATAACCCAGCTCAGTGACACACAGGGATAAAACCCTGATTATGATGCAGGTGACCCAATTTGAATAGCAGCCTGGGCTCTATAAGAACTCGGCTTGACAAGATGACAAATGAGCAGCTCATGTAAGTTTCCCTATCCTGGGAGAAATAAGTAGTTGTTCCTGGTGGCCAGTTGCTGCTATGCAGGCAGAAATTTGGATGGCATCGGCACCCACATCCAAAAAGATGTGGACTCAGCTTTGCAGTGCCAGTGATGACAGCCCTCAGAGGCATGTGAATGGGAACATACACAAATGGCGGGGGTACAGAAAGCCCTTGCAGTAACAAGGATAGGCATATCAGCTACCAGGCAATGGTAGATGCCCTCCATAGCTTACATACAATATGATGCAGGCTGCTGGTCAGGAGGAGGGAGAAATGCAGTTCCACTGCCAGGTAGAGACAAAGAAGCCTCCCCTCATATCTAGAAAGAGTATGAAGAAGCACAGGTGGAGACAAAGCACCCTCATGGCTGCCTGGATGACTGCCTCCCTTAGATAGTTTTCACTTCTATAATATGTTCAAACCCCAATAGGAGTTTTGATTGAACCGTCAGACACAGGGGCAAGCAGTATAAAGATATAAAATAAATATATGCATATATATCTGTGTGTGTGTGTGTATGTATATTATATATATATATATATATATATATATGCTCATTTGTATATGTCTGAGTAATAAAACAAGTGTACTACATTCCTGGGTATACTACTGCTACTCTCCTAACCATCACTGAGACCAGACTCAAAATCTACATCCTACAGCAGAAGATCACAACTGACAACTAAATTCAAGCACCAAAACAGCAAATCATAAAGCCATCCCTTGAAACATTTCACTTGCCTACTGCACGCCCTGATAATGCCATCAGATGAAACCAGAGAAGCATCAGTTCTACTCTCCCTAAGCAGCGATAAAGCAATACAGCAAAGTCACTTTAGCATATCAATTCATTTTTGCTTTAGTACAGGGGAAAAAAAATGATTACTTGGTTTGGAGGTATTCTTCTTCATGATGCACGAATAAGATTACTGGTGTGTCAACTGACAACAATGAAACTGTTAACATTGTTCACATTATATACATGCATATTCCACAAGTCACACAAAGTACAGTTGTGTACACTTACCATAAATATAGATGTTAGAGTGTATTCACTGTTGCAGTCATCACCCTTGGGTTATCCTGCCAGGGGTAGCCCTCAGTTGGCCAGAATACCAGAGGCTTAGTATTTCTGCATCGGTTGCTGTCACTCCAGGACTGATGTCAGGTCATCAGTGGTATAAAATCAGGCAGCCGACACCATTACATCAGTTTTTCTTGCCCCAAATGTCAGGAGCCCCCAAATAGGGAGCTAGGTTATGGTGGAAGAACACCACCAGTAGAAAGTAAACACCAAAATTTCCCTGTAAGGAGCGAGGAAGAAGGAGAGAGAGAGAGACAAGGGGAATGGAGGGTGTTTAACCAGGACTGCAACAGTGAATACACTTGAACATCTACATTTATGGTAAGTGTACATAACTATTATGTTCTTCGTGTTTCACTGTTGCAGTCATCACACTTAGGTTGATTCCCAAAGCTGAAGAAAAGGGTGGAGGCAGTCAAGAAGACTGGGGGCTGGCTAGGATGCCCTGCAAGACTGTGGTTGCAAAGCCTGCCCTGGATTTGGAGAAGACAGACAGGTGGTAATGCTTGATGAAGGTATGAACAGAAGTCCATGTTGCAGCCTCCAGGATTGTCCCTGGTAGGGACCCCTTTGAGAAAAGCTGCAGAGGTGGAGGTTGCCCTGGTGAAATGCATTCTGACCCCCTTAGGGGGTGGTTTCCCATTATGTTTGTAACAGAAATGGATGCACTGTGCTATCCAATTGGAGATTGTTTGTTTCGATATGACCTTGCCCTCTGCCCCTGCTGTAAAGCTGACTAGCAAGTGGTCAGTATTCCTAAAAGATTTAGTCCTATCGAGGTAGAATCTGAGCTGTCTGTGCACATCTAGAGAATGCAGAATCCTTTCCCCCTTGTTTTGTGGGTCAGGGAAAAAGGTGGGCAAATGAATTGATTGGTTGAGAACTACACTGGACATCACTTTAGGCATGAAAGTTGGGTTAGTCCTGAGGGAGACCCTGTCAGCATGGAAAATGATGAAAGGCTCTACAGCCATGAGAGCTTGTAGCTCTGAAACTCTTCTAGCTGAAGTGATGGCCAGAAGCAAGGCGGTTTCCAAGAGAGGAATTTTACCTCTGCTGAAGCTGCAGGCTCAAGGGGGGGGGGGGCTTAGTGTGAGCTTTTCCAACACAAAGTTAAGGTCCCAAGCTGAGGTAGGAGCTCTTCTCGGTGGCCTTAAATTTGCAGCCCCTCTTAGGAACAGTTTTTTAAGAGGGTGATTGAAGAAAGCTGGCTCTGCGCTGTAATGATAGAGATGACAGAGTCATGAATTTTAATAGAAGAGAAGGAAAGGCCCCTATGTAGTAGGTCTGCTAGGTAATCCAGGATGAGTGATAGGGTGGGCTTTGCTGTTTCAGCTCCTTTAGCCTGGCTCCATGTGCAATACCTTTTCTACTTGTCAGCACAGGATTTTCTAGTGCTGGGGTGTCTGGCCTCATGTACAACATCCAGGACTTGTTTGCTTAGGCTGGCAGCTGGAGGAGAGGTCAAGGAATAAGCCAGGCTGCCAGGTTCAGGGTCTGCAATTGTGGATGCATGAATTCTCCATTCTTCTGGGTCAGGAGTGACAGGATCTGAGGTAGGTGCCATGGTGGCAGGGGTGAAAGCCTGCGCAGCAGTGGGTACCAGTGCTAGCATGGCTAGTCTGGGGCAATCAAGATTGCTATTGATTTCTCCTCCCTTATTTTGAGCAGTACCCTTGAAATTAGAGGTAGAGGTGGAAATGCATAGATCGAGAGGTTTACCCATTGGAAGGATAGAGCATCCACTTTCCAGGCCTTGCTGTGAGGTTCCCTGGTGCAGAATTTGTTGAGCTAGTAATTGTTGTGGGAGACAAAGAGGTCCACCTTTGGGGTGTCCCATTTCTGGGTTACAAGGTTGAAGGTTCTGTGGTCTAGCTGCCACTCATGTGGTTCTAGCAGGTTTCTGCTTAAATTGTCTGCCAGTCAGTTTTGGGAGCCTGGTAGGAATTGTGCTAGCAGGTGAATTTGCATGACTGAAGCCACGTGCCAAAGGGTCATGGCGAGCCTGCAGAGAGAATAAGAGTGAGTTCCTTCCTGCTTGTTGATATATACCACATCACTGTGGTGTTGTCTGCTTTGATCACTAGAGGCCCAAGGGGAGATTAGGGGGTCTGTTTTGATCACTAGAGGCCCAAGGGGAGATTAGGGGTCTGAAAGCTGTCAGAGCATGCTGAACAGCTAGCAACTCTTTTTGGTTGATGTGCAGATGTATTTGATTTGGGCTCCAATGGCCCTGAATGCACCTACTGTCCAGGTGTGTAACCCAGGCATAATCTGATGTGTCTGTGGTTAGGGTCTGGGCAGCGTGGGTTGTGAGAAGGGAAGATCCTTGTTGTGGTTGCATGCTGCTGCCCGCCAAAGAAAATCTTTCCTTATACAGGGTACTATAGGTATGACAGTTTCCAGGTCCTGAGAGTGTTGACACCAACGACTTTTTAGGTACCACTGTAGTTTCCTCACATGCAGCCTGGCATATGGAATGAGTAGGATGCAGGAAGCCATGAACCCTGAAGTTTGCAGGATTTTCTTGTGGTTAACTGGGTTCTGGTGGCTAGTTGAGAGAAGTAGCCTGTCAGGTAGGCTTGTTTTTCTGGAGTAAGGAATCCCATCTGGCAGGCTGTGTCCAGGCTTGCTCCCAGGAATACAATTTTTTGAGTGGGTACTAGTTTTGATTTCTTTTCATTTATAGGGGAGGTCAGTAGGTCCTTTACAAAGGTCAGGTGCTGTAACAGCTTTTCCTGACTGCCTGAATCAGACAGTCAACGAAGAGGTAAATTTGAATATTCCTTTGTCTGCAAAAAGCAATGGCTGGAGCCAGGCATTTTGTGAAAACTCTGGGAGCAGTGGATAAGCCACAGGGAAGCGCAGAGAACTGAAAGTGCATAGATCCTGCCCTGAAACGTAGCTATTTCCTGCAAGAATCCCTGACTGCGATGTATACATAGGTCTCTTTAAGGTCTAGGGTGGCTAACCAAGCATCCTTGGAAAACATAGGAAGAAGCTGGTGGAGAGTAAGCATTTTGAATTTTGGTATCACCGGGAAGGTGACTAGAATTGATTGACTGAGGATTGGATGCCAGGTGCCCTCTTTTCTAGGTACCAGGAAAGGTCTTGAATAGAAACCTTGGCCTATCTGATCTGCAGGAACAGGCTGCATTTACCTCATGGAGAGCAGGGAATTTACTTGTTTTTTGGCTTCTGCCCACTGGTTTGGAGGAAGATCTGGGAACCCTTTTGGGGTTAGCAGAGTGTGGAAATAAAATTTGTATCCCTGGGACACTATGCTGAGACTCCTTCGGTCGTTGGTAATACAGGCCCAGTTTTTTGCATGGGAGGAGAGTTTTCCTCCTAGGGGCACAAGCAGGTGGCCAGAGGTAAGGGGTGGAGGTGTAAAGTCATTGTGAGTTCTTTCCATAAGGGGGTGGCTTAGCACTCCCTGTTTTTGAAGTGGAGGAACTCCATTGCTTAGATCCCTGCATTCCCTGGGACTGCTGCCTGAGGGGGGGGGGGGGGGGCTGCTACCCTAGGTCTTGTCTGAGCTGGTCTGGAGGGGGCCGGAAAGGAACAGTGTTTGGAGAGGCAATGCCTACTGACCCTCGAAGGCTGGACCTGTAGGACATCTTTAACTGTCTGCATAGATTTAGCTTTTTCTTCCATCTTTTTTAAGACCTCTTCTGTCTTGGTGCCAAACAAATGTTTTTTGTTCAATGGTGCTTCTAATAGTTTTGATTTGACATGGTCTGACAGGGTCTGTTCCTTAAGCCAAGCATGCCTACTAAGTACAGAACCTGTAACTGCTGCCCTGCAAGATGCTTCTAGGGCATCAAAGCCACATTGCAAAGTGTGTTTAGTAACTTGGCTTGCAGAATGCATAAGCTCCTGTATTTCTTTATTTTCTGCACAAGTAGGAAAGGTAGATATTTTTTGCTTGAGGAGTTCCATGTTGCTGGTATTTCAGCATGTGGAATTGACAATTCAGTGCT
The DNA here is from genome assembly GCF_019279795.1 of Protopterus annectens. NCBI lineage: Eukaryota > Metazoa > Chordata > Ceratodontiformes > Protopteridae > Protopterus > Protopterus annectens. The sequence continues at coordinate 1,896,025,874 of NC_056741.1, forward strand.
CTAATGGCAAGAGATGCAGAGGTGTATACTTTTTTACCCCATCTGTCGAAAGCTCAGGAATTCCTGTCTGAGGAGATGGGATTCTTAGTTGTGGTTGCTTTTATTCCTTTAGGTCCTTGGGAGATGACCTCTGGGTCAACAGTAGGATTTTTGAGAAAAATATTTGTGAGAGTTAGGGACCCTGTAATACCTGTCAGGTTTCCTGGGAGCAGGAGGAAGGGTGTCAGGAGTCAAACTGGATCCCAAAAAGACATCATCCACAACATTCAAGACGGGAGGAATGGCTAAAGGTCTGTGCTGTGGTAAGTCTAAGAATTCCCTGAGTCGCTTTTTGGATATAGGGTAGTCCTGACATTCCCAATGGAAATGCTCCCTTAAAATATGTAGGGTTTCACCAAATGAAAAATTCTCTAGGGGTTGCATGTCTTCATATTCAGAAACCTCAGAGTCATTGGACTCCTGGTCAGATAAAATTGCTGGGGACGTCTCTTTCTTTTGGAAGGGATAGGCTGGCTTCTCCTAATAAGTGTAAGGTCTTCTGCCATTTTAAGCATTTGAGATTGAGGCATGGAAAGCAGGTGCCTGAGGTTGGGTCGTCGGTTTTTTAGGTGTAGTTCATATCCTGGGCCTTAGAAACTCGGTAGTTTTAGAAAGAACTGAAGATGTGAAAGAAGTCGCCGGTTTGTGTCGAGTATTGGTAGTGGAAGAAGTTCCTCGGAAGCCGGTGCCTGTTAAGCGGATCCAGACCCATCCAAGGTAGAGACATCTGCAGGACCCTTTGTCAAAGAAGAGTCTCACAGCATACCGGACTCTGAACAGGTCTCTGTAGCGGCCTGTGAACCCACAGAACCGGGTATCAGGGGCTGTGAAAGCACCTCAGTGAGGACTAACAAACTGGCAACTAGCTTAATGGAAGCATTGTTAGCAGTTCTGGACCTGTGCGGTCTTGTCTCTGTCTTTATCCTTACTTTTTTTGGAAGATCGGTAGTCAGATGGCTTACCAAAGCAATTTCGGAATACAGAGATCAAGAGCGAAAACATTTAGCTACTATAAGGGCCTGACGATGTATAGTTCTGGCGTTGAACAAAGCACAAAAGCAACAGGGAGGGACGTCATGGTCTGAGCCTAAATAGGTGACGCAGTAAAAATGGAAGTCTCAGTGAGATATTTGCTTTCCACAGGTGAGACAATTGTTAACTTTTTCGGCCATTGATTAGAGCAAGAAAAAAGATCCCCAATGGGGTACTTTGCTTTAGAAGACTTCAACTTCAATTTGGAGATGAAACTCCAGTAGCAGTCAACCGGCATTCGTGGGAACTGCTTCTGCTTTGGGCTCCTCGGTAAGAAAGACTGATGTAATGGCATTGGCTGCCTGATTTTATACCAATGACGACCTGACGTCAGTCCTGGAGCGACAGCAACTGACGCAGAAATACTAAGCCTTTGGTATTCGGGCCGACTGAGGGCTACTGCTGGCAGGATAACCCAAGTGTGATGACGGCAACAATGTAACACGAAGAACATCTCCCTAACTTTATACCAAGTATAAAAGCTTTACAGTCCCATTATGTCACATGTACTTAACTGCCACACTTAGCTTGTAACACAGATCAGCAAACAAAACCTTAGTATACTAGCTAAATACATAAAGCCTCAAAATGTCCTGCCTTATCACTAAATCCTCAGCAATTTACTGTGCTTTGCAGCAGAATAAATGCAATTGTTAAAACAGACTTACTCGTTAGATGAAAAGAACTAGGAATTCTATGGTATGTTTCGTAGCATCTCAATATTATAAACATTATTTCTGAATCAGTGACTGCTTTCATGTACCAGGGATGCTGGCCTGGTATCTACATAGACGACACAAAGTCATAATTTTAAGAAACAGCACCTACTTCATTATGTTTCACCACTAAGCAGCCAAGACACTCAACTTTCACACGTGAAAATGAATAACACTTGTCTGCACAAAACTAACCAGTAAAGTTGGCCACCAAAATGAGGGCACAGAGCACTCTTCATTTCTAAACCAGACTGTGTATGGCAGAAGAGATACCTTCATTTGAAGGACTTTAAAATTGAAGTAGTAATACTTTTAAGGCTAGCCAAGCTTTTTAATTAGACTAAGAGTGAATGTAAGATGCTTAATAAATATTTGTAGGTTAGGGAAACAAGGACTGGATTCTGAGTTTCCACAAACAGAAATGTTTTTTTTTTCTCTAACAGGGCCGGGACTACTAATTTTTCACAATCTTGACTATCCCACCAGTCAGATGACAGAAAAAGATTCAAAACTACACCACTGTTTAGTACTCATTTCACTGAATAATGATTTCCCGACATGTGGGGTACCCATAAACACAAACCATTACTTTTAAGCAACTATAAAAGTGGCAAGTGTGCAGCTAAGGAAACCTGTATTCCATCTGTCTTGGCTAGGTCTGGCAGTTTGATCAATACTGATGACTGTTAACTTAGTTCCCATTTAATCAGATGCAATTTATAAATGTATTACTCTCACTGTTAATGCACCTAAATGTTTGAAGCTTTTCTGCCCTGGCCTCTGCTGAAAAAGGCTTATGTATCCAGTCTGACTTTCCCAGTAAACAAATGGAAACAAACATGGACAATGCCACGTGCAAGTACATGGCCCTTAAAAAGCTTGAAAATTGTTTCAGTGAAACTCTTGTCACTGACAGATGATATGCCTTAACAGGAAGAGTTTTACCTTGCTTCAAATTTGGGGTTCAGGTTTGTATTCATTCCAGCAGTAATGTTTAAGACATAATTTATGCAGACTGCTGAATCCATTGTGAAATGCAGTTTACTTGTATATGTAGTACTCCCTATCTTTTACATGTTAAGACTTGATCAGAAGAATGTATTCAGTACAGCTGTTTGTATGCCTTTAGTCCCCTAGCTTGTGATTGTTTATTTGTGAAGTTACCCCTTTATCATGAAGATTCTATGGCTCTGAGCTTGTATTGCTAAATTAAACTATGCAAATGCTATATTTGTTATCTTCTTTACCACAAACATACAACTGAAAAACGGGATTACGATTTTCCGTAAATTTAAGTGACAGCAACCTTTGCACATTTAAATTTCTTCTTAATGAGAAAAGTTCTACTACTCTGACTATGATGCAGTGCCTATAAAACAAAACCAAAAAATAAACAACAACAAAAAAAAGAAATGTTAAATATACTCCAAGAAAGTAAAGGATCTGGGCAAAGTACTAGCCATATAAGTAATACTCCAGAAGCATCATCACAATTTTTTCATCCAGTGTACTTCACTGGAAGACCAACAACTCTGAAGAACAGTTTAATCACAGCTGTCAACAAGGGAAAAAGTATGTACACAAGATAACTGCCCTTGGCATGTGAACTTGTTTTGATTAACTTTGATCACTAAATCTTTAGCAAATTATGTTTTTTTTTTTTTTTTTTTTTTTTTTTTTTACAGAACAGTTTAGTGACAAACAAGGCAATGTCTTTATGTTCCAAACGAATACAGGAAGAATCCTAGACAGACACAAGTGAAGAAGGCTGTCCAGGAGGGGGGGAAGAGTAAATGAACCAAAGAGCTCATTCAGGCTCGGATGGGAGATGGCCAAGTGGTAACAAATATGCTGCACAGCTGGCCTTAACAGAAATGAATCTCTGCACTCAAACAGCATTCCCACTTTCAGCAATGACAGCTAATGCAACAAATCCCCTGACCATTGATTGTTTATATAAAAAACAGGAGGTATTTTTCTATATAAATCAATAAAAATAACTAAACCTTTCAAATTTTATACAGAACATTATCCAGCCTCTTGGAGAATAAAAGGCTCCCTACAAGAGATGTAGGGCTCTTAACAGTCAGTCATGCATCTAAGAAAACTAAAATGGATTTCAAAATAAAAGCAGTAAATCTTCAAACTCAATTTAAAGACATTAATGTACAGTCTGCCACATCCCCAAACACTTTTAATTGCATATAAATTTCGAGATTGGCATACCTCAGTGCATACAAATAATCAACAGGTACTTTAACCTCACATTTAATATATATAGTATCCATTGTCATACTTTCAGTCTTGTTATTCAGCATACTGCATTGATTCCTCAGATTTTCAACAGTAACCAGCATAAAACAATTTGCCTCTTGTTTTTTGATGCCATAGCCGATATGCAGCTAGAAAGATTACATAACATGAAACAGTCGTTTTTGCTGCTAGGAACAAAGCCTAAGTCATGGTAGTTCTGCAGTGATACAAGCATCTCATCAGTAATTAATTTGAAACTGCCATTCCAACTTAAAGCCTAGAACTGCAGACAGCAGAACCATAACATGCATACATTATATTTATATCTACAGGATTACTTAATGTAGATATGCTTCGGTTAGTTTGGGTTAGCAGGGACAAAGAAGATAATATGATTTGGCCACTTTCAGTGACAGGCTACTAGCACAAAACCTTTATAAAAGTGACTGCTGACAATTCCAGATACTGTTAATCCAAACATGATAAGAATTATAACACATTATGAAGTCAGTATTCAGTGGGAAATGCAATTCTTATAAGAGTCCTCCTTCAGCAGAGAAAAAATATCCAACTATCGTTAACAGTACATTTCCTCACCCAGTGTCTCTCATTCCTAATGCAGCCAGTGGAATAAAGACAACTGTTATCTCAAAAAACCGTGATTACTGATGTATTAAGGAAGTAAGCAGGAATAGAATGCAAACATCCAAGTGAATGGAAGGTTCATTATGTGAACTAAACAAAACATTATTTATGAAGAATTTATCTGAATGGAAGGAAAGTTATTTATAAAGGCATTCATTTGTTTAATCCTGTGACGCTTCAGTATACCACCATTGTACAAGCTCGTTTGACAAACTACACTGAAATCAACAATTTTACCTTTTTACCCCTGAAGTTGTGCATCTCAGAATATATTATTTGTTGTGCATTTACATCTAAGGAACAGAAACATGTCATCTGGTGTCTACTGCATCCATCCTCTTAGGAAAGAATCTAACACTACATGCCAACTAATGCTTTCCCCGAGATGACAGCCATCATTTGGTGTTCTGTCCTTCCTTGCAGATGAGGTATGCTGTCTACTGGTGTTCTACCTTCTTCTTAAAGATAATGTATGCTGCCACCTGGTGCCATGTCCCTTCCTTGCAGACAAGGTATGCTGCCACCTGGTGCCGTGTCTTTTCCCTGCAGATAAGGTAGTCTGTCAGCTGGTATCATGTCCCTTCCTTGCAGATGAGGTATGCTGTCACCTTGTGCCGTGAACCTTCCTTGCAGAAAAGGTATACTGCCATCTACAGCTGTGTCCCTTCCTTGCAGGTAAGGTATGCTGTCACCTGGTGCCGTGTCCCTTCCTTGCAGGTAAGGTATTCAGTCACCTGGTGCCGTGTCCCTTCCTTGCTGGTAAGGTATGCTGTCACCTGGTGCCGTGTCCCTTCCTTGCAGGTAAGGTATGCTGTCACCTGGTGCTGTCTCTCTTCCTTGCAGGTAAGGTATGCTGTCACTTGGTGCCATGTCCCTTCCTTGCAGGTAAGGTATGCTGTCACCTGGTGCCGTGTGTGTCCCTTCCTTGCAGATAAGGTATGCTGCCACCTGATGCAGTGTCCCTTCCTTGCAGATAAGGTATACTGCCACCTGCAGCTGTGTCTCTTCCTTGCAGACAGCGTATGCTGCCACCTGGTGCCGTGTCCCTTCCTTTCAGATAACGTATGCTGCCACCTGGTGCAGTGTTCCTTCCTTGCAGATAAGGTATGATATCACCCGGTGCTGTGTCCATTCCTTGCAGATAAGGTATACTGCCACTTGCTGCTATGTCCCTTCCTTGCAGATGAGGTATGGTATTATCTGGTGTCGTGTCTCTTCCCTGCAGATAAAATATGCTGTCACCTGGTGCTGTGTCCCTTCCTTGCAGATAAAATATGCTGCCACCTGGTGCTATGTCCCTTCCCTGCAGATAAGGTATCCTGTCACCTGGTGCCATGTCCCTTCCATGCAGATAAGGTATTCTGTCACCTGGTGCTGTGGGCCTTCCTTGCAGATACGGTATGTTGTCACCTGGTGCTGTGCCCTTTCAGTACAGATATGGCGATGTGTCACCTAGTGTCCTGACCTTTCCTTGCAGAAAAAGTATGCTCTCACCAGATACTATGTCCTTGTCCTTCATCCCATGAAGAACAGCTCACACTAGATATGATACCCTTCAGTCGAGATAGGAAAGCTCTCACCAGATATGTCCATCACCTCAAAGGAAATAAAATATGTCCAACACCCCATGTAGGGCAGCTCTCATAAGATGTAGAATCTTTTATCTCAGTGAAGGAAGAAAGGCAACAATCAGACATCATGGCATTTCTTCCAAACATGCAGGTGTAATCACAGTAAAGATTAGTTGTGTAAAATCTGACCATAACCATAGATGTCTTTCTCTTCCATGTTGCAGTATTCTCTGCATGGGATCCTCTGCCAAAGGCAATCCGAATGTCCAGCTCTTATGCAAAAGCTTAAGCCTGGCTGCTATCAGGTGTGTGGGACTGGGACATCACACATGGCCATAAACCCTGGGCCTTAAATGTGACGTCTGCACGCACAGACCTCAGAAAGTACAGTTGTGTACACTTACCATAAAACTAGATGTTCAAGTGTATTCACTGTTGCAGTCATTACATTTGGGTTATCTGCTTGCAGGTAGCCCTCAGTCAGCCTGATTATCAAAGTCTTGGGTCCTGCGTCGATTGCCGTCTCATCTTCCATGATGTCAGGTAGTCAGGGATATAAAGCATGCAGCCGACACCATTACATCAGTTTTTCTTGCCCCAGATGTCAGGTGCCCCCATAATGGGAAGCAATTATACACAAGGTTACACCTCCAACAAAAGCAAATACACCAGAAAGCTTTAAGCATAGTAAACAAGAATAGAGGTATAGTCAATAGAAGTCAGGGGGCTGGAGGAGGTAACCTGGACTGCAACAGTGAATACACTTGACCATCTAGATTTATGGTAAGTGTACACAACTGTATTATGTTCTTCGTGTTTCATTGTTGCAGTCATTATATTTGGGTAGATTCCCAAAGCTAAGGAAGGGAGGAGGCAATTAGATAGCATTAGGACCAGCTATAACACTCTGCAAGACTGCAGTGGTAAAACCAGCTCTGGATTTTGAATAAATTGGCAAGTGGTAATGCTTGGTGAAGGTATGTACAGAACTTCAGGTAGCAGCTTCTAGGATGTCCCTGGTAGGGACACCTCTGAGAAAGGCTGTAGAGGTAGATGCAGCCCTGGTGGAATGTGATCCTATCCCCTGTGGGGTAGGTTTTCCATGGTGCTTATAGCAGAAATGAATGCAGTATCCTATCCACTTAGAAATGGTTTGCTTTTAAATGGCCTTCCCCTCTGCCCCTGCAGCAAATGCAACCAGCAGCTGTTCAGATTTCCTAAGAGACTTAGTCCTGTCCAAGTTGTCTGTGCACATCCAAGGAGTGCAGTATTCATTCCACTTTGTTCTGTGGATAAGAAAAGAAGGTTGGCAAATGAATGGACTGATTAAGGGCCACACTGGATACCACCTTGGGCATAAAGGAGGGATTGGTCCTGAGGGACACCCTGTCCGCATGAAAGATGATGAAAGGCTCCACTGCCATGAGGGCCTGTAATTCAGACACCCTTCTCGCTGAAGTAATGGCTAGAAGGAAGGCTGTTTTCCAAGAAAGGAATTTCAACTCTGCATTTGCAGCTGGCTCAAAGGGAGGTACAGTGAGCTTTTCCAATACAAAGTTAAGGTCCCAGGCTGGAGTAGGGGCTCTCCTGGGTGGTCTTAAGTTTTTGGCCCCTCTGGGGAATTGCTTCAGCAGTGGATGAGAGAAGAGGGGTGGCTCTGTGTTATAATGAGCTGAAATGGCCAAGGCCCGAATTTTGATGCAAGAAAAGGAAAGGCCCCTGTGAACCATCTCAGTTAAGTATTGAAGAATGTGCAGTAAATTGTGCACTGTGATGTTCATCCCCTGAGTTTGGCTCCAGGAACAGAATCTTTTCCATTTTTCAGCATAGGATTTTCTAGTACTAGGCCTTCTTGCCTCTGGAATGACATCCGTCACTTGCTTACTGAGGGATGGTAACGGAGAGATCATGTAATTAGCCAGGCTGCAAGGTTCAGGGTTTGAAGCTGTGGGTGCAGAATCTGGCCCTCCCGATGGGACAGCAGGGCAGGGTTTTGAGGCAGGTGCCATGGTTCCAGAAGTGACACACTGCAAAGGATGGGGTACCAGTGTTGGCGTGGCCAGTCTGGTGCAATAAGTATTGCCCTTGGTTTGTCCTGTTTGATCTTTAGTAGCACTTTCGAGAGGAGAGGGAGAAAGTCATAAACTGATAGGTTTTTCCAGGTGAAGGACAGAGCATCCACTTTCCAAGCTTGTCTGTGAGGAGTCCTTGTGCAGAATTTGTCCAACTGGTAGTTCTGAGGGAAGGAAAACAGGTCCATCTCTGGGCTCCCCCATTTGTTTCTCAAAATGTTGAATATCTTTGGTTCCAGTTTCCACTCGTGTTGGTCCATCAGACTTCTGCTTAGGTCGTCTGCCAGTTTATTTAGCTTGCCTGGCAGGAATTGAACTTGTAGGTGCACTTGGTAAATCAATACTGTGTTCCACAGAGCCATGGCTAGTCTGCAGAGAGGGTATGAATGGGTTCCCCCCTGCTTGTTTATGTACCACATAACAGTGGTGTTGTCCATCTTTACCAATAACTGTCCTGGAAGAATGTAGTCCTTGAAGGCTGTCAGAGCATTCTGTACAGCTAACATTTCCTTTTGATTGACATGCAGGTGCATTTGACTCTGGTTCCATTTGCCCTGAATGCACTGCCCTGCCAAGTGAGCCCCCATGCACAGAGTCTGATGCGTCTGTTGTTAGGGTTTGGGCAGCAGGGGGTAGAGTGAATGGCAGTCCCTTGTTGTGGTGGCAGGCCTCTGCCCACCAAAGGAACTCTGTCTTTAAGCAAGGTATGATAGGAATCATTGATTCTAGGTCCTGAGAATGTTGACACCATAGGCTTTTTAGATACCCTTGTAGTTTCCTCATATGCAGTCTTGCATATGGAATTAGTAGAATGCAAGAGGCCATGAACCCCAGGGCTTGCAGTATTTTCCTTGCAGATAGCTGGGTCTTTGTGGCCAGTAGCTTGAAGTAGGCTGTCAAATGAACTTGTTTCTCTGGTGTGAGGTAGGCCATCTGGGAAGTTGTATTCAAGCTTGCTCCCAGGAATACAATTTGTTGGCAGGGTACTAGATGTGATATCTTTTCGTTTATGGTGTACCCCAGAGAAGTTAGTAATTTCTTTACAAATGCCAGATGATTTAATAGTATGTCCTGGCTTTCTGCCTGAATTAGACAATCGTCCAGGTATGGGTATATTTGAATATTTATTTGCCTGCAAAATATAATGACTGGAGCTAGGCACTTTGTGAATACCTTGGGTGCAGTAGATAAGCCAAAGGGCAGTGCAGAAAACTGATAGTGAAAGTAGCCTGCTCTAAAACGTAGGTATCTTCTGCAAGATTCCCTTATTGGGATGTGCAGGTAAGCTTCCTTTAAATCCAGTGTTGCCAACCAGGCATTTTTGCCTAGCATGGGAAGCAGCTGATGAAGAGTCAGCATTTTGAATTTTGGGATTACCAAAAAAAGTGTTTAGGATAGACAGGTCCAGTATAGGATACCAGGAACGGTCTTTTCTGGGTACCAGGAAAAGTCTTAAGTAAAAACCTTGCCCCCATTCCTCTTCTGGGACAGGCTGAATAGCCCTGATGCTTAGAAGAGAGAGAATCTGCTTTTGAACCTCTGCCCACTGATTTGGGGATAGGTCTGGCCAACCGTTTGGGGTTGGTAAGGAGTGGAAGTGGAATCTGTATCCTTGGGAAACTATATTTAAAACCCATTTGTCTTGGGTAATGAATTCCCAGTTCTTTGCATGCAGGGTGATCTTTCCCCCTAAAGGAACAGTCTGTTGAGCAGGGCTTGGAAGGTTTAAAGTTAAGTCATTGAGACAGCTTACCATAGGGGGGAGTCTTACTACTCCCTGCTTTGAAAGTGGGAACCCCCCATTGCTTAGGCCTTTGAGTACCTTGGGACTGAAGCTTGGGTATTCTGCTGGTTCTGGGTTTGGACTGAGAAGGCCTGGAAGAGTCAGGAAAGGACCAATTCTTAGAGGGCCAATGCCTACTAAATCTGTGAGGCTGTACTTGCAGGAAATCTTTAACAGTTTGCATAGATTTAGCTTTTTCCTCCATCTTTTTAAGTACTTCTTCTGCTTTGTTGTCAAACATGTGGTCTTGGTTTAAGGGAGCATCTAGTAATTTAGCTTTAACATGATTTGGCAAAGATTGCTCCTTAAGCCAAGCATACCTTCTAAGTACAGACCCAGTGGTAGCAGCCCTGCAAGATGCCTCTAATGAATCAAAACCACATTGCAAAATATGTTTTCCAACTTGTTCAGCAGACTGCATTAAATCCTGTAATTCTTTATTTTCAGCACAGTCAGGAATCAACATAATTTTCTGTTTAAGCAATCCAATAATATGCTGCTGATACTTTAACATATGAAAATGGCAGTTTAAGGCCCTAAATGGCCAAAGTTGCAGAAGTGTATACCTTCTTAACCCATCTGTCCAGGGCCTTGGAATCTCTATCAGAGGGGGCAAGGTTTTTGACAGTAGTGGCTTAAATGCCTTTGGGTCCCTGTGAAATGGTCTTAGGATCCGCAGTAGGATTCTTAAAGAGGAACTTGTGAGAGTCAGGTACGCTGTAATACCCGTCAGGTTTTCTGGGAACTGGAGGTAAAGTGTCAGGGGCCAGGCTAGATTCCAAGAAGGCATCATCTACAATGTCCAGTACAGGAGGGATAGCTAAAGGCCTGTGTTGAGGTAGGAGTAAGAATTCCCTAAGCCTCTTTTTGGAGTCAAAGTAATCCCGGCTTTCCCAGCGGAAATGCTCCTTAAGAGCATGCAAAGTTTCAACAAAAGAGAAATCCTCTGGAGGGGAAGCAGAGGAAATGGAGTCCTCAGCATCAGAATCCTCATAGGTAGATAAGGGCAACTCCTGGTCATCAGTTAAAACAGAAATTTCAGAATCCTTATCAGAAGAATCAGAAGGAAAATCAGTTCTAGGTCTCTTAGAGGGAAGAAGGGTGGCTTCCGCTGATTAGAGTAATAAGGTCTTCAGCCATTTTTATTTGTTTTTTAGGCATAGGGGCCTGACCATGCAGTCTAGGCATCGGTTTTCTAGGTGTGGATCGAGTTTTAGGCCTTGAAGAAGAAGATGGCATCGGTTTAACATGCAAGTCAGTAGGCCTGAATGCACCTTCAGAAGCCGGTGCCCGCACAGTGGCTCCGGACCCATCCAAGGTAGAGACCTCCGCAGGTTCCACAGTCGAAAAAGCATCTCGTGGCATACTGGACTCCGAATTGGTCTCAGTAGAGACCTGCGAATCTGAAGTAGGGGGTATCAGGGGCTGCGAAATCTCCTCACTGAGGACCGGCGAACTTGTGACCAGCTTAGGAGAAGTGTCGTCGGCAGCTTTGAACCTATGCGGTCTGTCTCTGTCTTTATCTTTGCATTTTTTCGGAATGTCAGTAGTAGGGTGGCTTACCAAAGCCATTTCTGGATAATTGAACAGAGTACCAAAATATTTAGATACGAAAATGAACTGACAATGAATAGTTTGAAGTTTGAATAAGGCACAAAACCGACAGCGAGGTACGTCGTGGTCTGGGCCTAAGCAAGGAATGCAGTACGAATGAAAATCTTTATGAGGTATTTGCTTTCCACAAGAAATACAATTGTTAACTTTTACTAACCAGTTTACAGCAAGAAAAAGGATCCCCAATGGGGTACTTAGCTTAGTTGAAGACTTCAGATCCGAAACTCGAAAATGAAAATTTCAGGAGTCGGCCGACCGGCACTTGCAAACTGCTTCTGCTTTGGGCACTGCATGGCAAGAAAGACTGATGTAATGGCTTTGGCTGCATGCTTTATACCCCTGACTACCTGACATCATGGAAGATGAGACAGCAACCAATGCAGGACCCAAGACTTTGATAATCAGGCCGACGGCTGACAGCTACCTGCAAGCAGATAACCCAAATGTAATGACTGCAACAGTGAAACACGAAGAACATCTGACTGCTCAGTCGGACAACAGCATAAGGAATCCAAGAATGATGCCATTTAAACAGGGTAAATGTGATAAAGGGGGTTAGGTGGGGAGATGTACTGCAACATGGAAGAGAATGTCATCTATGGATATGGAAAGATTTTACACAACTAATCTATGCCCTTCTATTCTCATGTTGCAGTATTCTCACTGTGGGAGAGTGCCACAGCTCACGATGAGGAAAGGGTGGAGGAAAAAGTTGCAGTTTCCAGGAAACCATGGAGGATTGCCCTTGCAAATTCTGCCCTGGCTCTGGAGAGATAGTCCAATTTGTAATGTTTGGTAAAGGTATGCACAGAGGACCATGTGGTTGCCTCTAGGATGGTGGCTGTATCCACACCTTTGAGAAAGGATCCTGAAGAGGCCACCACTTTTGTAGAATGTGCCTTAACATTGTAGGTAAGTCTTTGCCATGTTAAGAGTAGCAGAAGGAAATAGTTTGGATGCAGCCTTTCTCATAGCCCTGGGGTGGAAGGACACAAACAGCTGATTGGACTCTCTAATGGCTTTGGTCTTGTCCAGATAGAATCTTAATTGTCTGCGGATCTCAAAGGAGTGGAGTACTCTCTCACTGTCATTTTGGGGAGAAGGGAAGAAGGTAGATGAATGAACAGACTGAGACAGCTCATTGACCACTCTTGGCATGAAGGAGGGATAGGTGTGAAAGGTCACCCTCTCTTTGTGGAAGATTGTGTAGGGTGGGGGATGCCATGAGTGCTTATAGTTCAGAGACCGTTCTGGATGAAGCAAGTGCTACTAATAGGACAGTCTTCCAGGTGCATATCTGCAGAGAAGCAGAGCTTGCTGGTTCAAAGGGGGCAATGGTGAGCCTCTCCAAAGCTCAAGCAAAAGAAATAAATTCCCCAACAGGGTACTTATCTGAAGAAGTCTTCTGAAGCGTGAAGCAAAGCAATCTGACATTTGACTGTAGCAGAGATGTTCTGAGGTATGTGCATGCAGACTTCACATTTAAGGCCTAGGGTTTAAGGCCCTGTGTGTGACATCCCATGCATCTGACAGCAATCAGACTTGAGCTTTTGCATAGAAGCTGGATGTTCGGGTCGCCTGAGGCGGAGGATCCTACAGTGAGAATACTGCAACATGAGAATAGAAGGGTATCATATGTTGCATATATACGTACTATATATTATTACAAAAAGCACAGTATTTCATTAAAGAGATTTGACCGAAAAGTAAGGGACTAACCAGGGCAGTCGTACTGGCAACTCATGCAGTTCTTAGTCAAACCAATGAGGAGCACATAAAAAAAGATATTTAAAACATACCTTCTCCTCATCTACAACCTTCCCGTATTCCCCCATAACAGATCTAATATTATTTATTTTCTTAGATGTATTTTCTTTTATTTCCTTTGCATATTGTAAACAATTGCACAATACCAAGCAACAAAAAATGAGAAAAAAAACAGAATGTCTAACAAATGCCTCAGAACTTCTGAGAGTTTCAGATCTAAGTTTCCTTAAGAAAAAGGAATTATATTCAGCAAGTACAACCCATATGCATTATTTCAAAACAATGTTCTCTGCTAAGAAACTTCTTAAGCTATTACAACCCAATTTTCAGTAACAAAAATCTCGAGGAGAAATATACCACATACTCAAACAAACATGTTACTGCACTAGGGTGCATACCTTTCCTTTCTTACACTATATACTATAATCACACAACCCACTATTATGCACTTTATATACAATGAACACTGTCAGTTTCAAAATTTAAATGAAAATGTAACTTTTCATAATATATGTGAATTATCGCACAGTTTTTTTCAGTTCACCAGACTTCACAATGGCTAAAAGATCCATGTGTTACTATATGGGGCCTAATCACATAAACAGGTAACACTACTTAAAGAGAAAGTACAGTTGTGTACACTTACCATAAATGTAGATGTTTGGAGTGTATTCACTGTTGCAGTTATCACCTGTGGCAGCCCTCGGCCGGCCCGAATACCAGAGTCAATGCTTTTCTGCGTCGGCTGCTGTCGCTTGCAGACGTCAGGTCGTCAGTGCTATAAAGGAAGGCAGCAGACACCATTACATCAATTTTTCTTGCCCTAACCAGTCAGAGGCTCAAGTAAATATGGTAAAGGTGGCACTGGTGGCTAAAAGCCACCGTTAGAAACTTATGTCTAAAGAATGAAGATAAAAGGGGGAAGGGGGTGGGAAACCAGGACTGCAACAGTGAATACACTCAAACATTTACATTTATGGTGAATGTACACAACTGTACTATGCTCTTAGTGTTTCACTGTTGCAGTCATCACCTATGGGAGGATTCCCAAAGCTGAGGAGAAGGGTGGTAGGATTTAGTAAGAGACCTAGGAATGAGTCAGATTTAGTAAGAGACCTAGGAATGAGTCAGCATGCCCTGCAGAAACTGCAGAGGCAAACACTGCCCTAGTCCTAGAAAACAGAGGTAGATGGTAATGCTTGGTGGTTTGGACAGAAGTCCAGGTGGCAGCTTTCAGGATGTCCCTGGTGGGAACTCCTCTGAGGAATGCTGTGGAAGTGGAGGCTGCCCTAGTGGAATGGGTTCGGATAGACAGAGAGGGTTTCCCATGCAATCTATAGCAGAAATGGATACAGTGTGATATCCATTTGGAAATGGTGTGTTTGGAAATGGGCTTCCCCACTGTCCCTGGGACAAAGTTGACAAGTAGTTGGTCAGTTTTCCTAAAGGGTTTAGTAAGTCCAGATAATATCTGAGCTGTCTGTGCACGTCTATTGAGTGCAAAATTCTTTCCCCCTTGTTTTGAGAGTTAGGAAAGAAGGTGGGTAGATGTATGGCCTGGTTAAGAGTTAGGGCATAAAGGAGGGATTAGTCCTCAGGTAGACACTGTCTGCATGAAAGATAATGAAGGGCTCAATGGCCATCAGTTCCTGAAGTTCTGAAACCCTTCTGGCTGAGGTGATAGCTAGGAGAAAAGCAGTCTTCCAGGAGAGGTATCTTAGTTCTTCTGAAGCAGCAGGTTCGAAGGGTGTTAAAGTTAGTTTTTCCAAAACATAATTCAGGTCCCAGGCTGGAGTGGGTGGACTTCTGGAAGGCCTGACATTAGAAGCCCCTCTGTGGAATTGTTTAATCAAAGGATGGGAGAACAGGGGCTGTTATTTATCAAAATGAGCTGAAATGGCTGAGGCATGGATTTTAATAGAGAAGGAGAGGCCACCATTAAGTAGCTCCACTAGGTAGTCCAGGATAAGAGGGATGGAAGGTTATGAGGTACTGCCCCCTCTGGACTGGCTCCAAGATCAAAATCTTTTCCATTTTCCTGCGTCATATTTTCTGGTGCTGGCCTTCTGGCTTCTGTGATAATGTCTAGGACCTGTTTGCTTAACAGGGGCCTCTTGTTTGCCTTTAGAGTATTAGCCATGTTGATAGTTTGAGAGTCTGCAAGTCTGGGTGTAGCACCCCCCCCCCACACACACACACCTGAGTTAAGAGGTCTGAGATCAGGGGAAGCTGCCTGGGAGGCTGTAAGGTCAGACTGCGCAGTAAAGGATAGCAATATTGTCTGGCCCAATCTGGAACAATGAGGATGGCCTTTGGTCTCTACTCCCTTATTTTGATCAGTACCTTGGGAATAAAAGGTAGAAGAGGGAATGTGTACACAAAAAGGGTGTTCCAGGGGAAGGTCAAGGCATCCACGTTCCACGCTAGGTGGCGATACTCCCTGGTGCAGAATATTTTAGCTGATGATTGAGGTGCAAAGCAAAGAGATCCACCTGGGTGATTTGTAAAAAGATTTTTCTGTGGAGCTGTCATTCATGGGGGTCCAGTAAGTTTCTTCTTAAGTGGCCTGCCAGGGTGCTGTTGATCCCTGGTAGGTATTGGGCTATCAGGTGTAGCCCAATGGAAGAGACTGTCAGCCAGAGGTCCAAGGTTAGCCTGCACAGAGGGTAAGACTGGGTCCCTCCCTGTTTGTTGATGTACCACATTACTGCGGTGTTGTCTGCTTTGATAAGGAGAACCCCTGGCCTGAGATGGGGTTTGAAAGCTGTCAGAGCCTTTTGTACTGCCATCACTTCCTTCTGGTTGATGTGTAAGGGAAGGTGCTGGGCATCCCAAAGAGCTTGGGTGCACCTGCCTTCTAGGTGAGAGCCCCAAGCTATGTCTGAGACGTCCGTGGTAATGGTCTGCCCAGTTGGGCAGTAGGTGAAGGAAAGCCCCTTGTTCTGGGCACAGGCCCTTGCCCACCAGAGAAACTCAGCCCTTATACAGGGGATCAGAGGGAGAGAGGTCTCTAGGGGTTGAGAATGCTGACACCAAAGGTTCTTTAGGTACCACTGAAATTTTCTCAGGTGAAGCCTGGCCAGAGGAATTAGAAGGATGCAAGATGCAATCTGCCCCAAGACTTGCAGGAACTTTCTCACAGTGAGGTGTCCTCTGGAAGCCAGCTGTGTAAAATAGAGAGGCAGGAAGCTCTGCTTTTCTGGGGATTGGAAAGCCATTTGGGATGCTGTGTCCAGCAGTGCTCCCAGGAAAATGATCTTCCTGGAGGGTGTTTGCCTTGATTTCTTCCCATTGATGGTGTACCCTAAGGAGGTTAGGAGGGTTTTGACAAAGAGGAGGTCCTTGAGGAGCTTTTCTTTGCAATCTGCCTAAATGAGGCAGTCATCCAGGTAAGGGTAAATGTGTATATTTTTCTGTCTGCACAAAGCTATGGCCAGGGCCAAGCATTTGGTGAATACCCTGGGAGCAAAGATAAGCCAAAGAGTAGCGCAGAGAACTGAAAGTGTTATGAGCCTGCTCTGAAGTGAAGGAATTTCCTGTGGGATTCCCTTATGGGGATGTGGAGGTAGACATCATTTAGATCCAGGGTAACTAACCAGGCATTTTTTGTCAGCAGAGGCAGCAGCTGCTGCAAAGTTAGCATTTTGAATTTCGGTACCACCAGGAAGGTGTTCAGAATGGATAGATCCAGGATGGGGTGCCAAGTGCCCTCTTTTCTGGGAACAAGGAATAGTCTGGAATTAAAGCCTTTGCCTGTTTGATCTGAGGGGACAGGTTCTACTGTCCCTTGGGATAGGAGAGTTTGGCTTTGTTTCAATGCCTCTGCCCACTGATTTGGAGGCAAGTCTGGATACCCTCTTGGAATTGGGAGTTCGTTGTTGAAGGAGAATTTATATCCCTGAAAAATTATCTTTAAGACCCATTGGTCCTAGGTTACAGAAAGCCATTTTTTTCTGCAGAGGGAGAGCCTTCCTCCTAGTTTTTGGTGAGTGGAAAGCGGGAGGGGGGGGGGGGGTGTCACTGAAAGTTTTTGCCATAGAGGGATGGCTTAGAACTCCCTGCCTTTGGAGCGGAAGTGGTCCACTGTTTGGTTCTCTGCTGTCCCCGGGATAGGAGTCTGGGTGGTCTGTCCCTGCGGGGCTTACCTTCCCTCATCTGCTAGGTGCAAGAAAAGACTAGTGTTTTGAGGGAAAATTCCTGCTGAACCTAGGAGGTTGTACCTGAAGGAAGTCTTTTACTCTTTGCATAGATTTTGCTTTGTCTTCCATCTTTTTAAGCACTTCTTCTGCTTTTTCTTCAAACAAGAGGTCCTTAATCCAAGGGTGCATCAAGTAATTTAGATTTCACATGATCAAGCTGAGGTTGTTCCTTCAACCATGCATGTCTCCTAATGACATATCCTGACACTGCTGCCCTGCATAAGGCTTCTAGGGTGTCATATCCACAGTGTAATGAGTGTTTAGGCACTTGACAAGTAGAGTGCAGTAAATCCCCTACCTCTTTCGAATTGGCACAGTCAGAAAAACGTTGAATATTTTGTTTTAATAGCTCCAAAGTGTGTTGTTGATATTTTAACATATGGAACTGACAGTTGAGTGCTCTGATAGCTAAGGTTGCAGAGGTGCATACTTTTTTACCCCATCTACCCAGAGCTCTGGAGTCCTGGTCAGAAGGAATAGGATTCTTTGCAAACTGGCCTTAGCTCCTTTTGGTCCCTGTGTAATGACCTCCTGGTCTGCAGCAGGATTTCTGTACAGGTATTTGTGAGAATCCAGTACTCTGTAATACCGGTCAGGTCTTCTGGGAGCAGGTGGGAGGGCATCAGGAGTTAAGGTGGATTCATGGTAGACATCATCAACCACCTCTAAGATTGGAGGGATGGCCAAGGGTCTGTGCTAGGGCAGGTCTAGAAACTCTCAGTATTTTCTTAGACTGAGGGAAGTCCTGGGATTCCCAGTGGAAATGTTCCCTGAGGGTGTAAAGGGTTTTCTCAAAGGAAATATCTTCTGGTGATTAGGCAGAAGGAATGGATTCCTCTGCATCTGAATCCTCATATGTAGTCAGAGGTTGTTATTCCTCTTCAAACTCTGAATAATCAGACAACTCAGAATCCTGTTCTGTTAGTTTTTCAGGAGAAAGGTCTTTTTCTTTTTGAAGGAGTGGCTTGACTACCCCTGATAAGGGTGATGAGATCCTCTGCCATTTTAAGTATTTCAGCTTAGGGTGGTGGAGCAGGAGCAAAATGGTGGCTAGAGGTAGTTTTCCTAGGAGTGGCCTTGTCTCTAGGCCTACGAGAATCCAACGGTCTGTGACTAATGGTAGTCGAAGGAGAAGACGTTTTTTGTCTAGATTCGGTAGTACGAAAAACTTCCTTTGAAGCCGGTGCCTGTGTCGCGGCTCCAGACCCAACAAAGGCAGAGACACCAAAGGCTCAGAAGATGAAGATTTCTGTGGAATACCGGACTCTGAAAGGGTCTCAGTAGAGGCATGCGAAGGTATCAAATCAGGCATCAGGAGCTGCGAAGGCACCTCACTGAATTCCAGAGAACTGACTACCTGCTTAGCGGTGGAGTCGTTGGAAAGCTTAGTCTTGTGTGGTCTGTCTATCTTTATCCTTACTTTTTTTGGAAAGTCTACGGAATGCTGGCTGATGGACGCCATTTCGGAACAAAAATACCTGGCTACAATAAGAGCTCTATGACTAATGGTTCTCGCGTTAAAGAGGGCACAGAACAGGCAAAGTACAGTTTTGTACCTACCATAAATATAGATGTCCGATAGGTATGCATCTGCAGTCATAACATATGGGTTGTCCTGCCTCAGGCAGCCCTTCGGTCGGCCGGATTCCAAAGTCTGGGTCTGGCCTCGGCTGATGTCGCACTTTCCCCGACGTCAGAGCTTCTGGGGTATAAAGGCATCAGCCGACGCCATTTTCCCTCAGTTTTTCTTGCCCCAGATGCCAGGTGCCCTCTAGGAAGGCTAAATTTGGATAAATGCTGAAAAGTTCCAAACATTTGCAAATTATATACATATATAAACAAACAAACAAATACACCATAATAGATTCCCCCAGCTAGCTGAAAGAGGGGTAAGCACCCTAGGAATACCACAGAGGGGAAGGAGGGTGGGTAATCCTGACTGCAGATGCATACCTATCGGACATCTACATTTATGGTAGGTACAAAACTGTACTATGTCCTTCAAGGATGCATCTGCAGTCATAACATATGGGTAAAATACCATAGCCAATCTGGGGGAGGGGGTACTAAGAGAAGGATGGTGTAGTTAAGATCCCCTGCAGAACTGCAGTTGCAAACCCTGCTCGGGATCTGGAATATAAAGGTAGATTGTAATGCTTGGCAAATGTATGCACGGAGCTCCAAGTAGCAGCTTCTAAAATGTCCTTGGTAGCCACCCCCCCCCCGTAGGAAAGCTGTAGTGGTGGCTGTGGCCCTTGTGGAGTGAGGCCTGATATTTTCAGGAACTGTCTTTACATGAAAGGAGTAACAAAAGCGAATGCAATTTCCTATCCATTTTGAAATTGTCTGTTTGGAAATTGCTCTTCCTTGCACCCCTGTTGCATATGCTACAAAAACTTGGTCAGTTTTTCTGCTAGTTTTTGTTCTGTCCAAATAGTAGCATAGTTGTCTGTGTATATCCAAGGTGTGCAAAAGTTTTTCCCCTTTGTTCTGTGGGTTAGGGAAGAACGTTGGCAAGTGAATAGCTTGGTTCAAGGATACCCTAGATACCACCTTTGGCATGAAAGTAGGATTGGTTCTTAGTGACACTCTATCCTGGTGAAAAATAAGAAAAGGTTGCACTGCCATTAATGCCTGTAACTCAGATACTCTTCTTGCTGAAGTGATTGCCAGAAGGAAAGCAGTTTTCCAAGATAGGAACTGTAGGTCTGCTGATGCTGCTGGTTCAAAGGGAGGCAGAGTCAGTTTTTCCAGCACAAAATTGAGATCCCATGCAGGTAGAGGGTGTCTTCTTGGAGGTTTAACATTTTTGATCCCTCTCAAAAATTGCCTGAGAAGAGGGTGTGAGAAGATAGGTGGATCCATATTGTATTCTGCTGAAATTGCTGAAGCATGAATCTTAATGGAAGAATAAGACAGGCCATTGTGGAACAATTCTGCTAAGTATTCAAGAATGTGTGCTAGGTTTGCCACTGTGACATCTGTGCCCTTTGATGTGCTCCAAATAAGATATCTCTTCCATTTAGCTGAGTATGTCTTCCTTGTGGAAGGTCTGCGAGCCTCCAGGATAATGTCCTTCACCCTCTGAGATAAAACATTTTGGTTGGGTTTTAAGGAATTTTCCAGGCAGTTAGCTGTAATGTTTTCAAGTTGGGATGCAGGGTTTTGAAATTGTTCTGCGTTAGAAGAAGAGGCCATTGAGGAAGAGGCCATGAGTTTGCCTGAGACATGCTTCTCAATAGTGGGTACCAGTGTTGTCTTGGCCAGTCCGGAGCTATTAGTATCACTTTTGGCTGTTCCTCCCTGATCTTCAGTAGAACCTTGTACATCAATGGGAGAGGTGGAAAGGCAGAGACTGTTGGGGCATTCCAGCTGAAAGAGAGAGTCCACCCTCCATGCTCGTGGGTGGTACGTCCTTGAGCAGAATGTCTTCAGTTGGTGGTTGAGTGGGGAGGCGAACAGATCTATCTCTGGCATTCCCCATGTCTTTGTTATAAGTTTGAAGATGTCTGGGTGCAGCATCCATTCGTGTGCATCCATGGTAGTTCTGCTTAAGCTGTCTGCTAGTGTATTTTCTTTTCCTGGTACGAATTTGGCCTGCAGCTGGATATTGAGATTCAGGCATAGGTTCCACAGATTCATAGCCATCCGGCATAGAGGGTAGGAATGTGTGCCCCCCTATTTGTTTATGTACCACATGACCGTGGTGTTGTCTGTCCTTATTAACAGATGTCCTTGTTGGAGGAAGGGTCTGAATGCCTCGATTGCATGCCTCACTGCCAGCATTTCCTTTTGGTTTATGTGCATGCTTAGCTGCCCTTGAGGCCATAGGCCTTGGATACGTTTGTCCTCCATGTGTGCTCCCCATCCTCGGTCTGAGGCGTCCTTGGTGATGGTTTGCCTTGTTTTTGGTTTGTTGAAAGGCAACCCTCTGTTGGACTGGCAGGCCTGAGCCCACCATAGGAATTCCTTTTGAAGGCATGGAATGATTGGTATCATGGTTTCTAGACTGTGACTGTGTTGAGACCATACATTCCTCAGGTACCATTGTAATTTCCTCATATGCAACCTGGCATGTGGGTTTAAAATTATGCAGGATGCCATGTAACCCAGGGCCTGCAGGACTTTCCTTGCAGTAAGCTGAGTTTGTCTTGTCAGCATCATGAAGTAATCTGGAAGTTGCTTTTGTTTTTCTTCTATGAGAAAAGCTATCTGGGTGATTGTGTCCAGATCCGCACCCAAAAAGGTTATCCTTTGGGATGGTACTAGTCTTGACTTTTGGATGCTGACTGTGTATCCCAAGGTCTGTAGCAGGTGTATGGCATAGGCCAAGTCCTTTAACAATTTTTTCTTGTTGTCCGCTTGTTTTAGGCAGTCGTCCAGGTATGGATAAATTTGAATTCCCTGAAGTCTACAGTGTGCAATTACTGATGCCAGGCATTTCGTGAATACTCTGGGCGCAGTAGATAAGCCAAAGGGCAATGCTGAGAATTGATAATGCTCTGATCCTGCAAGAAATCTGAGGTGCCTTCTGCAATCTGGTCGGATAGGGACGTGCAGGTATGCCTCCTTGAGATCTAGAGTCACCAGCCAAGACTCCTTGCCCAACATGGGAAGAAGTTGCTGTAGGGTCAGCATTTTGAATTTTGGCACAATGAGATAAGTGTTCAGTGCGGACAGGTCGAGTATAGGCCTCCATTGGTTTTCTTTTCTTGGCACAAGGAATAGTCTGGAGTAAAATCCTTGGCCTTGTTCTGTAGATGGTACCCTTTCTATAGCTTTCATCTGAAGTAATTTGCTGATTTGTCTTAAAGCCTCTGCCTTCTGGTTTGGTGGAAGGTTTGGCATTCCGCCTCTTTTTGGCAAAGTATGGAAATGAAACCTGTATCCTTTGTCTATTATTTGCAAAGTCCATGTATCCTTTGTAATGCAATGCCAGTTTTTCGAGAATAAAGCTAGCTTTCCGCCCAAGGGTGCTTCCAGTTGATCCCTGGTAGGCGGAATTAGAGTCAAGTCATTGTGTCTGTCCTGTAGTAGTGGTAGTAGTTGTAGCTGTTGCACTACTCCTCTGGTTGGCAGGCTGCCACTGACGGCCTCTGTATGGGCCCTTGGATTGACCTCTGCCTCTAGGGCGCCTGTTTCTGCCTCTCTGTGGTCTGGAGGAATCTGGAAAGGACCAATTCTTTGTAGGCCAGTTTCTACTGAACCTCGGAGGTTGAACTTGCAGGAAATCTTTAACTGTTTGCACAGATTTTGCTTTTTCTTCAACCTTCTTTAGAATCTCCTGTGCAGGGGAGCCAAATAAATGCTGTTTCTCCATTGGAGCATCGAGGAGTTTAGCCTTGACCTGGTCTGGCAAAGATTGCTCCTTCAGCCAGGCATGCCTACGAATTACTGCCCCAGTCATAGCTGATCTAAATGAAGCCTCCAGTGCATCATAGCCATATTTTAAGAAATGATTACTGACCTGTTGTGAGCTGTGTACCAAATCCTGAAGGGATTTACGGTCTAAGGGGTCAGGTGAAGAAAGTTTCTTATTTAGCTGATCTAACAAAAATTCTTGGTACTGTATCATATGGAATTGACAGTTTAATGCCCTGGCAGAAAAAGTAGCAGATGTATAAACCTTTTTTCCCCATCTCTCTAATGCTCTAGACTCTCTTTCAGAGTAGGCAGTAGCGGCTGCAACCCCTTTAGGGCCCTGAGAAATAGTTTCTGGGTCTGCAGCATGGGCTTTATACAGGTGGAAGTGAGAATCCGGGACCCTGTAATATCTGTCAGGTTTGGCGGGGGCCGGAGGAAGAGAATCAGGTGCAGCACTGACATCATTGTACACATCATCAATTACAGTTAGAACCGGAGGTATAGCTAAGGGCCTATGCTGGGGCAAATGCAGTAAGGTCCTTAATCTTTTTCTAGAATCAGAGAAATCCTGACCCTGCCATTGAAAGTGTTCTCTCATGGAGTGTAAAGTCTCCCCAAAGGAAAATTCTTCAGGGGGGGAGGCTGAAGGGATAGATTCTTCTGCATCTGAATCCTCATAAGGCGAGTAGGCCCCTTCCTGATGGTCTGACAAATCAGATCCATCCGTGGAGTAAGGTTCAGAGGGGTCAGTCATGGGCCTTTTGTCTGGAGGAGGTTGGGAGGCCCTGTCTGGGTGAGGTTGGGAACCCCTAATTAAGGAGATAAGGTCCTCAGCAAGACTGAGGATCTGAGAACTAGAGGAAGGCCTCTGGGATGTAGATTTGGCAGGCATAGCTTTTGAAAATTTGGCAGCTCTAGCCCTGGAGAAGGCCTTAATAGACATAGAAGCTGGGGGCCTAGCTGCCCCACGTGCAGGAGTAGAAATGTCCAAAGGTATGGTGTTGGACAAATCCTGAACACTAGCTTCGGTAGGGAGTTCTGAAGCCAACTCAGCCGGGGCCTCTCTGGCCTCGGTGGTCAGAGGTATGGTTTCGGTAGTAGGAATAGCCGTGGACTCGGTTTCAGCCGAAACAGAGACACTCGCAGTAGGCCTAGCCGTGGTTTCAGTTGAAACCGCGGGCCGCGAGTGTCGGTCCTTTTCCTTGCGTTTTTTGACCCTATGTGTAGTCGGAGTCTCCAACGGCATTTTATAAGCAAAATCGGTACCAAAAAACTACTCTGCAAACTCCGACTGACGTCTAAGAGTCCGTCGGTTGAAGGAGGCACAGGCTAAACAAGCTGATACGTCGTGGTCTGGGCCTAAGCAAGGAAGGCAGTAAGAGTGGAAATCCTTATGAGGTATTTGTTTCCCACAGGTTAAACAATTATTTACTTTGTCTGACATCGGCTGAGGCAAGAAAGAGTCCCCAACGGGGTACTTAGCTTTTTCGAAGTCTTCGGTAGCTGAAATCTCTGGATCTGACCGACCGGCACTTGCGAACAGCTTCTGCTTCGGGCACCGCGCGGCAAGAAAGACTGAGGAAAATGGCGTCGGCTGATGCCTTTATACCCCAGAAGCTCTGACGTCGGGGAAAGTGCGACATCAGCCGAGGCCAGACACAGACTTTGGAATCCGGCTGACCGAAGGGCTGCCTGAGGCAGGACAACCCATATGTTATGACTGCAGATGCATCCTTGAAGGACATCGGGGGGACGTCGTGGTCTGGGCCTAAACAAGTGTGGTATTTGCTTTCCACAGGCAAGACAAGTGTTAACTTTTTCGGACATCAGTGAGTGCAAGAAAAAAGGATTCCCAATGGGGTACTTAGCTTTAGACATTTTCAGCTGTAATTCAACCTCTGGTAGCAACCGACCGGCACACTTACAAACTGCTTCTGCTACGGGCTCCACGGCAAGAAAGTCTGATGTAATGGCATCGGCTGCCTTCCTTTACAGCACTGATGATCTGACGTCAGACAACAAGCGACTGCAGCCAATGCAGAAAAACACTGACTCTGGTATTTGGGCCGGCCAAGGGCTACCACAGCAGGGATAACCCACAGGTGATGACTACAACAGTGAAACAAGAAGAACATCAATTAATGTTTAGTTTCAGCTAAGTCATGTTCTGAACAGTATCTCGTTCTAATTTTTCCTGTTTTCCTTTTCCCCCAACTATTTTGTTTTAAGGGGTGGAGCTCATATTCCATTTGTAACATTATGCATTATGTAACACGATGTGCTTTGTTGTATTCTATTTATTATTACTGTAGTTCAGTCTGTCTTATTTCTGGAGAAACTATGCTGCAGTCTTAACTATTGAGTTTGTTGTCAGAACCTTATTAAATAATGCAGGAAAAAGGTCTTGGCCGCTGTTTCTCAGGAAGCAATTTATTTTCCCCTTTTGAAATGTTTTCTGCATCTAGTCTCTCAGTGCTCTGTTGGTTACTGTAACAGTGCGTTGGTCACTGTAACAGTGCACTCTGCATAAGAAAATCAGAAAGAAAAATAAAATATGCTGACGCAGGATTTGCTCATACCACCATGTTTACTTTACAGAAGCTATGTGTACAGCCCAGAGGTTATGTTGCCTTGGCTACATGTTAATTTGCCCTGCCTTACTGTCCTTCAAGTACAGTCATTCCAAGATACCTCAATACAGCAACACTGATGGGTGTTGTCTGGCTACTACTAGAAAAGCTGAAAAGAAAATAACCCACAAGTCTTTGACAGAAATTAACACACAGTACTGCGGTCTTCCTAACTGAGAGAAACAGTACAAAAGGAAGGAAAAGGCTTTAGAGAAGGCTATGGAATGTAGAGATATGAATGAGGCTTGACAGTGTTTAAATTAAAGGATTAGTGCCTCATATGTTGGAATAGTTACAATATCATTCACTTAGGATTATTATAATAAAATGTTTGTGTTTAGCTAGCAGCTCAGTTCAGATACTTTGTTACATCTTCAATGGCTGCGGAGCTGAATGCCGTCAAATTGTACAAGCTGATCAGTAAAGTATGCCAGTCCAGCTGGCAAACTACAAACTGACGACAGATTTTAAATCAGTGAACGGGTCCTATCCCTCAGGCCTCAGTGACAGCGAATTTCAACTGTATAGTAATTTAGAAAAACACTGGATTGACAAGAAGATGGCACAGTGGCCCGCAGGCAGAAATACCTTCTACTTGACAGATGTAAAAATGTTGAACTTGTCTGCTTTACTTCTCTCAGATCAAAAATCAGTATTGAAATTAAATCCCCACCACTTCTTTGCACTCTTTTCTTCCTACCAAGATGTCTCACTTAAACCAAAATAAACCCAATATAAATTATCAGCATTAAACGTGTCAAAGACAATTTTGTTGCTGCTTGGTACGGCCTTCACCACTTACATGAGGCCCTGCCTCTATAGACCTGATCTCTTAATATTGTACCTCAGAGATTGCAATAACTCAGAGAATATTAAGTTATTTATAATTTCTGAGTTAGTGTGATCGCAGAAGTAGTTCATTTAGAAATAAAGGGCATAGAAGCAGAATCCTCACATCAAGGTAAAGATGCCCCCCCCCCCCTGCAAAAATACCGCACAGCACTTTGTTTCATGATTGGCCCCTCTCCCTATGGGAAAAAGTGAGGTCATTTGGTCACCGCAAGGCTGATGGTAAGAGAGTGGGAAGAATAAAGAACATCTAGAAATAGTTAAAACCTTTTCCTACAACACTTTTGGGCTTCTTTTTTAATGCATTATTTGCATGACAGCTGCCAGTTTAACTTCCATGAAAAGTCATTTGACACTGTGCAGTTTGTATAGGAAACCATTCATGCTTTGTTAGTTTCCTTCCATTTTAGGATTGTTGATCATATATTTTACTTCTAGCCTTAAGTCCTACCAAACTAAAATCTTTACATTCAAAATTCTCCACACTTATATCACCACCAAACAAATGACTGTCACAGTACCGTCTATACCTTGAGTACTCTCATGGAATACTCCATCTGTATCTCTAGCTTTCCACTCAAGATTTAAATGGATGTTATATGGTTCTTCCACTGGATCTGCAACAACAAAAATATATTTTCAAAAGGCGCATTTTACTTTACTTTCTTAAATCTTATCTTAACCTTGTAGCTTCTTCTTTTTCTGAAACCGTATACTATAGCAATAACCCACGCCTGGGTAATGCTGGATTTACCCACGGCGGGTGTGGTTTGGTCACAAGGGTGAAGCCAGAGTGGTCAAACAAAAACAACCGTGGGTAAATCCAGCATTACCCACACCCAGAAGTGGGTTATTGCTATTATACAATAACATTATTTAAGAAAAAAAAAATTACTTTTCTTAAATAATGGCATTGAATAACACCTCCTTGCTGCCCTTCTGCAGCTGTCTGGTATTCTGTGGCAGTTCAGATGTACTGCGCATGCGTATGCTTATGCAGTACATCAGAGCTGTGGGCAAAAGCAACGGAGAAAGCAAGATCTCCGTTGCTTTTTACAAACTGTCTCGCTATGTTAAAGGAGTTTAACATAGCGAGACAGTTTTGAAAAAAGCAACGGAGAAAGCAAGATCTCTGCTGCTTTTTAAAGTGTCTCGCTATGTTAAAGAAGTTTAACATAGCAAGACCGTTGCTTTTTTTAAAGTTGTCTCACTATGTTAAACTTGTTTAACATAGCGAGACAGCAACGGAGATCCTGCATTCTCCGTTGCTGTAAAAAAAAAAAAAAAAAAAAGAGTTAAACTCTGATTTACAGCATGCACGACCAATCAGTGTGCACGTTTTGGAATATTAATGGAGGGGTCATTGTATAATGTGCCATATTACACACACACACACACACACACACACACACACACACACGCACACACACACACACACACACACACACACACACACACACACGCACACACGCACACACACACACACACACGTACCTATATATATGTAAATAACAAAATAAAGCAGAACTCTACATGGGAGAATGCAAAATAGATTTATTTAAACAAGAAACTGCTTTCATCTATACTTGGACTTCAGACTTTCACAGTACCACTTACTGTTTCTACATGTTAAATGCTTTCACATCAGAAGTTAAAAATAAAATCAGTATAAAGCAAAAATGAAATAAATAGCTACTTTCTTTAAGTACAGTGAAAACACCCATAAATACACAAAAAATGTTCATTCATTTTAGACTTTTATTTTTCAGTTCAGGTTTTATACTAACAATTTCTTTTAAATCAGAGGTTGTGTATGCCCCTACATACCTATCCAAAATTTTGCAGAATGTTCAGATTTTTGCCTCATACTGTTGGTCTGTTGTTCATAAACTGTGTGGCTTTCTGGCAAATCACTACAAATTATAGTCACTAAACAGTGACAGACATTTGAATTTCAGACTTTATATCCTTCAGAAAATCTATGTATGCTATTGCAAAACTTTTTGTTCTAACAGCTAAGTTTGTAAGAGCAATAGTTAACCTCTATCCATGATTCTGGGTTTTGTCCACCCCCCCCCCCCCCCCATTATTTTTGGCTTTGTCCATAATTCTTGCATTAAGTGGTTGAAAGGTATGGCCATATGATGATGCAACTGTGGTGCTTTTTTCCAATCATCTCATCTTAAGTCATCATCCCTCTTATCCAATTGTACTATTTCTAGATTAAAGACCTTGTTGTGTCAACATAAAGTATTAATATTTGCTACCTATCCTAATTTGTATGATCTCACACTCTAATGGAAAACTTTCTTTCTGCTTTCCCTGCATAAAATGCTGGACCCCCATCACCTTGTGCAACAAACCATGAATCAGAGGTACTTGTCAATGAGTCACTGTCCCTCAAGTCCTACCAGTTTTCACCTATACACTGTACACACTGTTCACTAGGTATTTGCATGTTACAAAAGCCACAAAAGCAGAAAGGTGTCCTTACTGCTGCTATGTGCCTTCCTTCTCTTACTTGGTTTTTTGAAACAGTTACCTATATGGCCAGTAAACAGGACGGCAGCGGTAGCGTTGTTGCCTCACAGCAAGAGGATCTCCCGTTCGATTCTCGGCTAGAGTACGGGGAGTGCCTTCTGTGTGGAGTCTGCATGTCCTCCCCGCAGTTGAGTGGCATTCCGAAAGACAAGCGTGAATGGGCATGCCTTCGTTGAAGGTTGGGCTTCGAGCTGGCAACTCGGCACCGTAAAAATCTACTGCCAATCATTAGAGGACCGGAGTTCTGCTGTGGCAACCCCTAACCAGGAAAAGC
The DNA here is from genome assembly GCF_019279795.1 of Protopterus annectens. NCBI lineage: Eukaryota > Metazoa > Chordata > Ceratodontiformes > Protopteridae > Protopterus > Protopterus annectens. The sequence goes on from NC_056741.1 coordinate 1,896,055,223, forward strand.
CGAAAGACAAACAACAACAACAACTCTTGAAGAGGACAGAGGGTATATACACAGTAGTGAGTTGATTATCCAAACGTGGATTATCTGAAATGTCAATTATCTGAACCAGACTGCCAAAGTTTTCGGGTAGGAAAAATCAGAGTCTGAATATGTAAACATTATATGTATTTTCTTGAGCATGTTTTTTGAGCTTGTAGCCAGCTCGCGTGTTTTTCTTCATTGTCCCACTGGAATTGCTGAATGGTTGTAATGTATATTCCTGTGTGCAGAAAAAGAACAAGATTTTAGAAGTTTTTTATCATGTTCAGCTATATGTTTGATTATCTGAACTACCCTAGGTCCCAATTAGTTCAGATAATCGACTCTGTACTATATGTTACCATTAACAGTAACATTTCCATTTAACCTTAGTCATTTGTTACTTAACTAAAATAAAGTCAGCAGGATGGAGGGAAGGACAGTTTTACTCAAAAAGTACCGAAAAGTGGAAGGACATATTATTTAAAAGGCTGAACTTTCTATAAAGGGCTACTGCAAATCTGCATATTAATTGTTTTAGAAAAACAAAGCAGAAAATGGTCATTGCTCTTTAAAACATAACTGCAAAAAACATCACAGCATTCATTAAGTTAAACAGTCGTACACTTTAGACAATTTCTGCTGCTGAATCTTAAATACAACTACACCTTCACAGTATCTCATGCACAGGGCACCTTAATTTGCAGACAATGTCAAACATACAGTCTGGATCATAATGAATGCCTCCTTTATGGATGCTGAGTAATACCTTTTTAGGAAAATAGTAGAAACTGCCCTTTATTGTTAGTAATCTACCTCAAATCTCCACTTTTTGTTAAGATTCATTACAAATGTTACTGGCATCTCAAGGGAGTTAGATGCATTTCCATTTACATTATGTATACATTTCCTGTATAAGTACAGCTTAATTCTGTGTGCATACTTAGCTCACTCGTAGAATCATCAGGGTATAGCTGCAGTGGTTACCCGGAGTGTTTTCAAGAAGACTAAAATGCTATTGGCCCTTTAAATGCAAAACTGTAATTGATTGCACCAGGAAGATCCCCTCCACCCTCTCTACAGTTAGGAATAGTTGGGAACAGTAACCAATATTATAACTGCTAAGCAGTCTTTGTTTTCATAATCCATCTTTGTGTTATGAAACTATACAAATCTGCTCAAGCAGTGCCCTTCCTTCCAAACTTAACTGGCCCTCAGCTCATACATCCAATGAGTCTCGGTCCTTTTCCAGAGTACTAACAGATGGAGGTCACTCCATCATTTAGGGTAGGCCTCACAGTAAAACTTCATCTGACTCCAGAAGTACCACAGAGCTTTCATAATTCTGTACTGTTTACAAATCTGAGTGGCCAGTCCAATCTCCCCTTCATTTAGTGAGCCCACTGACCAACATTCCCAGCTGTGTTTAGAACTCCAGGAATGTTTTTGTTTTGTTCTGCAGACAACTACAGGCACCCCTTTTGCCACACTGCAGCTAATTATCCAGATGTATCACATTACCTTTACAAATAACACTCCTGACCTCACTTTCTCTACTAAAACACATATCCAAAATGCAAACCTAGTCATCCTATGCAGACGGATTAAGAACTAAAATAGATACTCAAAGGTTTCACTTCTCCCACAATGTGCACAACTGCAGCAGCTACAATTGAATTTATACAGATATGGCTGTCATTCCCCACTCATTTAATCCAGTTATTAGTATGTCTACTACATATGACCTGCCTATCACTGCACATGTTCCACAGCAAGGGAACCACTTCTAGTTAGCAATTAAAAGTGTCACTCTTCAAACATCAGAAAATCTCGGACCAATTTTACAGCATGCCTACAACACCCCTCCAAAAATAATACTTACCAACCTCAACCCCTCATTACAGGTGGACACACAGACAGACACACACACACACACACACACACACACACACACACACACACACACACAGACCTTGCCCCCCACCACCACCAAGCAGCCACAGTACTGGAGCACCCTCCCCCCCCCATTAAAATAAAACTAGCACATAATGCTCACATTATCCTTGGCACACTGCCATTGCTTGCAAGGCATGATCTTTCAGAACCCTAACAGTTAAGTTTCTTTATTAGCCAGGCTAAGATCTGAAATCCTGGGATTCAATATATTTAAATACAACACTAAACACCAAGAGGCAGTTGGTGTGGCCATCACTCACAAAAATGCTAAACAGGTGTCCATCCTACAAGTCCAACTCCCATACCTGGAGCTTTTCTCCCTGGGCCTTCACTGAAAATGGGCTTCTGCCCAGTTGGACTATTTATTGACATTTGAGTACCAGTAAAAATCCATCATGTAGTAAGACTGTCTCATCTCTGTACATATAAAATCAACAGAAAAACTTAACCTAGATTGCCTTTATGTTCCACCAGACTCCAGCAATGATACACCATAAAAAATGAACTGCGATGAGTTTAAAGTCAAATGCTCAATGGATCAGTTTTTACATTAATTTGTATTTTTTTATACTTGTTTACCAGTTAAGGTGGCTGGCCCTTTTCAGTCACAATACAAGTCAGATGTATAATACAGAAGACTTCTACAAAGCTAAATAAACCATGACTCACAGCAAGACCACGAGTGGCTTAATTCCAATGTTTTCAGAGCAAAAATTACAGTGAGGACCTGCATGTTGTTAATGTGGAACATCTTCTCCACTGGGGACACATTCCATGAACCATGAAGAAGCCAATGAGACCTGCATCTGTAATCTGGACTAGTGTTGGATTTGACTGTAGAAATGGGAAGTCAAGAAGAAAGTTTTACAAAGACTGCACAAATTCTGGGGCTGGGCAACAGGTGCATGACATATGAAGATCTAGGAGCAGATGCTAGCTATGCAGTTTCTGGCACTACACTACACAGTCTATCGCACCACTCATATTCTCAGGCAAGCAAACAGTAAGATGGAGATCATGACAGCCATCACGCACAGAAGAATTAGTAGAACCTTCTTACTACCGCTGCCATTATTTTCTATTCCCTGTCCATGAGTAAGAACAGCTGTATAAGCAAGAGTACTGACCTCTAGGCCAGTGATTCCCCAGAGATGGTTTCCTTTTTCCAGAAGGACTTCTCTAATTTTACAATCACCCAAGGGAATGCAACCACAGGTTCCTACAGCAGGACACCACTCAACTTCCTCAGCTTCATCAACAGAAGCCGGTAGCCCAGGCAGTGAAATATATGCAAACCCTTCCACTGCGAGGTTTAAACACAGTTGTCAGCACTTTGGTAAGATTTCTTGGCATTGAACAAAACCTGAATAGCGACACCCTATGCTGGATGTGAAACCCACAGACAGTAACTGGTAACTTGGTGACTCTCCCATGTGTATGTTCCAAACACTAAATAGTAAAAAAGTATCCATGTTATCTATAGACACCATTCAGACATCCTATGACAACACAGGGATGATGTGCCAGAGTCATTGCCCAAAACTATGCTTACTGGATACAATGGTTAAAGCCACTGAGGTCCAAGACAGGCTGCAAACCAATTTTGTTTCTTAGAACTAGCCAGTTTTTTAGTTTCAGTACTCAAATCTATTTCTTTGAGCTCAGCACTTGTTCAGAACTCATTGTAAGCACTAAATAAGCTACAAATTACTACAGCACTCAACTTTCCTCACTTGTCTAGAGGAAAACGGTTCTTAGTACTTAATAAACACCTATCCAGGCATGTCTAAAGGTCAGCTCCCGGTGTTTTCTCCTGTCTACCTGATGAATCTGGGAATCTTGGGGCAATGCAGTAATTGCCTCATGTACACAGAGAGCCCTCTCCTCCTACCACCCAACACTACAACCTATGAGAGATGCACTTATATAGCCAAACTGGAAGCAAAGCTCTCTTCACCCAAGACTGGACTAGACAGTCAAGAGGAGAAGGTAAACACTTGCACCACACCACACTCATCACGTAGTCCCTCAAAACCTACACCACCAAAACACACACATAGAAACACAAAACACACACCTACATTCACGGAGGCTCTCAATAAAAATCTGCCCAAGCAACAGGGACTCCAAAGCAGAAACGCAAGCAACCTCCACCCCCTCCCAAACACAACCCAAATGACACATAGCCCACAACCTCAGTGTGCCACTCAAACACAGCCCATAAGGCATAACAAAGTACCCAACACTCTAGCCACAGGTGACTCTATAGTCAGGCACACTGATGTTCCACTCACCAGGCTAAACAAGGAGAAAGTAACTGTCAAGCTGCCTGTCGGGTGCCAGGATCCGCCACAACACATGCACTCAGGTCATTCCACAACAAGTACAAATATGACTTATTCATGGTCCATGTTGATGTGAATGACCTCAGACGTACCTCCCTGGACTACATGAAGAGAGACATGGAGGAGCTGTCCGATTTTGTAGCCCAGGCAAGTATGACCATAGCCCTGAGTAGCATCCTGCCATCACCCAGAATAATACCACAGTACAAGGACAAAATGATTGATTTCAACAATTGGCTAAGCTTCTGGTGTCATTCTAAGGGGATCCAGTATCCGTCTGCCTGGGATGACATGATCGACAAACCACGATGCTTTGCCATAGATGGATTGCACCTGTCACCCTTGGGATTCTGGATACTGGCTAAGGCTCTTGCCACCCTTATAGTGCCATTTTAGGCAAGGTTCAAATGACAAATTCACCACAGTAACAGGTACAAGCAAGCAAAATATGAGGGTAATGCTAATCAATGCTATAAGTCTAAACCTCAAAATGCACTCACTTGAGGCACTCCTTAAAATGGACAACATAGACATCTGGGCAGTGACACAGACCTGGTTCAAGGCTCCAGAGAGCACCCCTGCATTACCAGGCTATAATTCATACCACACCTTTCAGCCACCTAACCTGGACCTAAACACTAAAGGCAGAGGCGTGTTCATATTCATTAGGGATATCCACACCTCCAGGCTAGTTGCTCAGCATAATGCATCCGAGATTATCCAAGTGCAACTAACTCTGGGCAACACTGCAATCCAAACTGCAGCTTGCTACAGATCCCCCACCATGCCCCAGGATTCCCACTCCTCATTTCTTGATACACTGGAAAATATTAGGGTACTACCTAATACCTAATAATGGGCAATTTCAACTACCCCACCATTAACTGGGAAAACTATTCATGTACTAACTCTTGTGCTCAATGTTTTGTGGAATTCATAAATTTCAACGCCTTGGATCAATGTATCCACACCCTCACCAGGGGCAGCAATATCCTAGACCTGGTCATTACCAACATGGTTCCACACAAGAGGTCAATTCCTCATTGGTCAGATCCGACCACAAGCTAATCACCCTAAACAACCACATCCCGCCCCCACCCCCCATGAGGGAAACCACCGTAAAACATTTCTCCAAAGCCAACTTCACGCCTCTCAAGACAGAAGTGGCAGACTTCACGACACCCCTGCTGACGGACAATAGAGGTACGACTGCTGAATCCTACAGAAATGCACTTTATAAGCACTTACACGAGTGCATGGATCGTGCAATCCCTAACAAAACCAAGATGCTATCCTCCAAAAAAAGGAAGCCAATCTGGTGGTCCCCTGCCATAAACAAACTCTACAACAGAGGAAAGAAACTGTTGCAAAAAGAGTAAAATCTCATGATTGGAGGAACTCCCTGTTCAACCTCAGTAAGAAGCTGAGATACCTCATAAAATCCTCCAAAGCTAGTTACGAAAACAAAATCGCCACTGATATTAAAAAAGACAACCAGAAAGCATTCTATAGCTATGTCAAGAATCTCAATGGCAACACTCAGATCTGCTCTGAGTTACAGCACAATGGCACTAAATATACAGAACCAACTGATATTGCCAACATCCTGGCAGATAGGTTCAGTGCTAACTTTACCCCTTACCCCCCTCTCATCCCCTAAAGGACCCATCTCTATACCGGAAGAATGCAAAGTTCCTGTAATCATGGCTGCAAAGGTAAAAACACACTCTCCAAAGCCAAGAACACAGCATCCATGGGACCTGACAACATCCCAGGCTGCGTTTTACATGAACTAGAAAACTAACTGGCACCCCACCTAAGTACCATGTTCAATCATAGCATCACCTCAGGCTTTGTGCCCACTGAATGGTGCACAGCGACGGTTATCCCACTCCACAAAGGGGGAGCCATCACGGACCCCGGGAACTACCGCCCCATTAGCTCTGGACCCCACCCAGTTTGGTTTTGTAAAAGGCAGATCATGTCTCCTAAACATGATAAACTTCTTTTAAGCTGTTACCAAAGCCGTAGATGAAAGTAAGGTGGTTCACACAGCCTATCTACATCTCGCCAAGGCTTTTGCCACCATTCCCCACTCTGGAATTAAAGATAAACTCACTAAACTAGGTATATATCCCTATGTCACAAGATGGGTTGCTAACTGGCTCACTGACAGAACCCACACTGTGAATGTAGCAGACTCCAAATCAAACTTCAGACCAGTGACAAGTGGAGTACCGCAGGGTTCAGTCCCGGGTCCTCTCTTGTTTGGTATCTACTGCTCTTAAGTACAGGCTAACACAGAAGGTCTTTGGCTAATGAAGTTCGCAGATGACTGCAAACTAGGACCCATAATCAAAACTCCTAACAATGTGGACATCCTACTAAAGGGCCTCACTGAGTCAGATGCCTGGTGTCAAAGCCATGGCCTCAAGCTCAATGCCAAAAAGTGCATAGTCATCCCTTTGGTAAAAACTCTGTAACCATGAACTACCATACAGGCGGTAGTCTATTTAACACTGAAAGTGTGATAAGAGACCTTGGGACACAGGTGGACAGTAGTCTCTCCTTTGATAATCACATCACCACATCACCACAGTAGTCAGGAAATCCTTCTACGTGGCACACCTCATCACAAAAGGTTTCTCATCCAGGAAAAAAAGAGGTCATTGTTCCCCTCTACTCATCACTCATTAGACCCATTATAGAGTGCAATGCCTCTTTTGGTATGCACCTCACAAGACATCTACAACAACTGGAAAGGCTGCAGAAGTATCTCACAAAGAGGATTACTGGCCTCAAACAGATGCCCTACACAGACCGTCTCAAAAAACTCCAGCTTTACTCCATCGCATATCACCTACTCAGAGACGATTTCTGCCTAACATACAAAGCTATGTCAAACCCAGAGCTGTTGGAATGCTCCACTTAAAGAAATCCCAATCTCTCCGAGCTACAAGCTCTAGGGACCTAAACCTTGTCACCACAATAAACAGAACATGCTGGAGGGATAGATTCCTGTCCCAGAGACTTCCCATACTCTGGAACAAACTACCTATCTATATCAAACAAAGCTCCTCCTTAGCACTCTAGGAAAAATCTTGATGATTGGATGGGAGATGGGAAATTCACCCCGGGGATCACTTCTATGGCTCTGCTCTACAGGGGCACAGGAAAATAATTTTCTTGGGTGGCGAAAGCCAGGGTACCTTTTGGCTAAGCTTATATAGGCCCTAGGGCCAATAGCCTAGTACCTACCTATGAACCATCTTAGGAATGAAAAAGTGGCAAAAGTAAAAACCAGGCCGTAGTTCTGAATATAGGACAGTTTATATGGCCTCTTTCAGCAGCAGAGCCTAGGCTTGCCCCAACAACTTCACAAAGATAGTTTGGTCTCAGAGAAACTTTCTGGAAGAAAACCTGAGACCTAAAATGCAGATTACTATGACTACATGTGGCCTTAGTGATGGCTGTACAACTCGGGATGAGCCAGGTGATTCTGCTCTCCAAGGCAAGCCACAGCTTACCATCAGAACTACTGCATTTGGGCCAGTTAAGTTGCCGTCTTGAGTGGCTTAGCTAGCACAGGCTGGGGAAAGCACTACGACATTCCAGTTCCTTCCCTAGTCTACAAACGGGCTTTTTTGTGGTTGACTTGGTGTATGTGAGGAAGGAAGGATCCATGGAGATCAACGTCTTCACACAGGTAAGGAACTATCTGCTCCCTCAAGAGTTTATCCACAAGGCCTTGAGTGGCTTCACAAAAGAGAAACTCCACCATGAATGGGTGCCCATAATGCTTTCCTGAGCTTATCCTCAAGTCATATCATCCTATGAAGGTTCATCCTGGAAAGCCTGCAGCCATAGTAACAGTGCCAGCACAGTAAACATTGCAGCAGGCCATAAGGTAGTAGAATTTAGTAGCTAAAGACAAACTACCTCTTCTATGACCCAGTCTTAAGGAGACGAACAAATGTTTCCAGAATCTGCCTTATCCACTACAACAGACAGGTATAATGGCAGGTAAGCTGGGCAGCTGCAGGGTCTGAGCTCCAAAATGACAGAGGAAAAAAACTTTTCTTGCCACACCTAACCAGATCTTTTGAATCTTGCTCTGACAGACAGACAGCAAAATGCTATGGTGTCTGGGATCCTACAGATAAAGAAAAAAAAAAAAGTAAAGTCGGCTACAACTTGTTTGGTGAGAGGCTTGTAGCAGTTACAACTAGCAGCTTGTAAGAGGTGCCTGCTTATTTGTGGGCCAAAGGACTATTGTCACAGAGCTTCTTGAACTTTAACTGTGAAATCCAGAGGGGAGTGACCTAGGTCTCTTTCTCGTCCCCCCAACACACTTTCAGGAATGCCAAAGGAGAAAAAAATGGCAGCCAATCCTTGAAGGACTCAAGTCATGATGGGTAGGATTATAAGATCAATGAGACTCCTTAACAGTGCATTTCATTTCAGTGAAACTACAGAAACAAATATGACTAAAAGCCAGCTTTTGGGTATTACTGGGGGTGCAAGTCAGCCATATCTCTAGTATGGGGGTTTAACTCCTGCATTCTTTTAAGATAATCTCGGAGGTCACAACAAGCCAGAGGAAAAGAGGAGAGTCAAAGAAATGGGCTTTCAATTAAATGTCTTTCAGTATCACAAATACCAGGCAGGCATCACCATCTTTTGCTGCTTCAAACTCCTGAGTAGAACCCAGTTCACTAACTTTAGCTCTGAGCTTACTCCCTGTCCTGCACACAGATGGTTGCTCAATGTATACATGCTGTACCCTAGATAAGAGCATCCAACATGTCTGCCAAAGGCAGAGGACAAGCTGGAGAAGCCTGCACTGGGTACCATACTAGAGTCAAGATTCTGCCAGATATACATTTGTTTAATGTCTAGCCTCTGAGCCATGAACCGTAATATAGGATCATCTGACAGTCTGAACCAAAAGAGAGACAGGGAGACCTTGATGTTGAGTATGCCACACCTGTGGTTGCGTAACTCCGACTACTCATAGGGATAATGCTAGCCATCCACTAGCTCAACCTGCCAACCAGGAGTTGTACAATGTTCACACACTGGAATGCACTCATCAAGCTGGGAACTAGGAGATAAACCTCTGCTGGCCTTTCGTCATCTCTCAAAGCAGAGGACTGAATGAAGTGATTAGGAGTCCTTACTAGCAAGAATGAGTTCAGTACCTGCAAAGTTCGGAAAGTCATGCTACAAACAAACATACCACCAGAAGGAACAGACAGTGGTCCAGGCCTTGTGACTCCTTTTGGGCTTAAATGTGTAGGTGAATGAATAAGTAATCCTCATACAGATGAGGAAACAAAAGTTCAAAAGAAACCTACTTTGGGCTAATATATTGCGTCCAATATATAGACAGCTCTAATATGTTTGTACATCTTTTATCTAAACAGCAGTTTGTGTTTAAGGTACATGCCAACTGCAAGAGTCCCAATACAGTTTATTTGGCTATGTGTATGTCGTGCCAGTTTTTACTTAGGTAAAACTAACCACCCTTTCTATGAAAGAATACGTGAACATTTGTATGGTATAAAAAGATGTGCTCCAACTAATGCCTTAGCCAAGCACATCATGGAGAATTACTTTTCTCATGTTTTTAATTTTAAAAGATGTTGAAGTTATACACCTGGGACCACAAGGTGGAGATTTAAAGAATTATACTGAAGAGAGGGAATTACACTGGATTCTACGATTCCAGAGTGATAAGACACCTGGTTTAAATGATAAAGTCTCTTTAAATCCAGTGTTTAAATCAAGGGATTTACATAGATAATGAATAACTGGTTTTGATAGGTTATTAAGTCAATTGTTTGGTCATTTTACTCCTGGTCTTTGATGAAGCACACTTGTGCGAAAGCGCTCACGTTTGTTTTTATGTTTTTGTTTTATTAAACAGTGGTTTATACAACCTTTTCTCAGGAGTACCTTCCTTTTTGCTACTTTGTATATAATCCTCATACAGATGCCCACATGTGGCATTTGCAATGTCTGCTGTTCTCCTAGTACTGACATTAAAGTTAAGGGCTTCAACATCTGTGGGTGACAATTATGGTAGAGTTTCAAGCCATGCCACTCAAGGTCGGTAAAGGCAATCCTTGTACAGGACACAGCCAGTAATCAGATGGACACACAGACACTCAATAGATTTATATCTAGGCAATGAATGCAGAAGCGTTTTATCAGCATACTGCAGGTTTGACACTGAACTGTGACAGCAGGAAAAAAGAACTGCTGGCTTTGGAGCTTGAGACACTTATGTAGATAGGATGTGACATCGGGGAGGGAACATGTCCCTAGGTATGGCTGCTTTTGACAGAAAAAAAGATGCAAAACTGTTACTGATGGATAACTCAAACTCAAGATATCCAACAAACTCCTTGATGATGGAATAAAATATATTATATTAAATATATATAAAATATATTAAGCCAAGTAACAGAATAAAGGAAGAATAGAAACACATATGCCGTATGCATATGGTGCAGCGGTAGCGTTATTGCCTCACAGCAAGAGGTTCTCCTGTTCGATTCTCAGCTGGAGTGCCTTCTGTGTGGAGTCTGCATGTCCGCCCCGCGGTTGGGTGGCGTTCGAAAGACGTGCGTAAATGGGTGTGCCTTGGCATTCGTGAAAAATCACTGCCAATCATTAGCGGAGCGGAGTTCCGCTGCGGCGACCCCTAACCGGGAAAAACCAAAAGACAAACAATAACAAAAACACACTTCCTAACATTCTAACTTTAATTATAACTTCCCGTTTTTGCCTTTTATATGTTAGCATTCTATCACTTGTTATCCTACCTCTTTAATTGCATTTAACCGTCTTGCCTTCTAAAATGTCAGCATCCTACTTATTGTTATTCTTTAATTACCACATCCTACTTATTGTTATTCTTTAATTACCACATCCTACTTATTGTTATTCTTTAATTACCACATCCTACTTAATGTTATTCTTTAATTACCACATCCTACTTATTGTTATTCTTTAATTACCACATCCTACTTGTTATTCTGCAATAACCATGTAGTCACACTGCAACTCCTTAGAGCTTTTCTCCCCAGGACTCCACTGAAAATGGACACTAGCTGTCCAGCCGGATTATCCTGGTAAAACAAATGTTAAACAAACATGTGATATAAAAGGTAACCTGTTCAGTCCTGATGTTTTGAAGGAGCTACCCCAGTGGTTTTTCATTTCCACCATAGTGGTTTTATGACAGTCATGCAATAGAATATACGGAATTTGGCAAATTAATTGGATAAAACAAACATCTCTATCACTAAATACCACACACTATGTATGCATGTGAGACCTCACACTAGAACAGTACAAGTAATTTAAATGCTTGATTTTATTTAAAAGCATAAACTGATACATAATTACACATCAGGAGTAATATTCCCCTGAAAACAAGGTATGTGTATATGCAGACTCTAGACCAGTGATGGCGAACCTTATGTGCCAGGAGCATTTACACACCAAACCCAAAATAATTCAGTGCACTTCACGTTGGCAATGAATGAAAAAGCAGTCTCTTTGGTAACTTGGGTGTTGGTGATCACTGACATGTCGCCCGAAACGTCATGGCATGTGTCATCTTTGACAAGTGTGTCATAGATTCGCCATCACTGCTCTAGACTGTATGGTACCAAATCATAGCAGTGGGTTTTGTTCATACACAATGCAATATATACCAAACATATAATCCAGGTATTTGATATGACTGCAGCAAAAGGAAAGGTTAACATGTTAATCATGCTGCTGCTGTTGTACAAAAAAAGTACAAGATGGCAGCACCTTATGCGTCAGCGGCCTCTTTGGCTCTCATTGTTCATCTTGTGTTCTTGTAGAAGTTGCCAGTATGTGTCCATTTTTACTGGAGTCACTTGTGGCCGGGTGTGGAGCAGGTGTAGCAGTGGTGTTAAGCATACCTCTCCATCTCAGAGCAAGAAATCTGAACAAAGCCATATATAAAAGTGGGGCAAAGGCCCAAAAATAGGGACAATTTTTAAACATTGCTCTTACAAACTTAGAAAGTTGATAGAGTAACAGGTTTTGCATTAGCATGAATTTTCTGAAGGGTATGAAGTCTGAAACTCAAATGTCTCATCATTTTCTAACTTCAACCTTTAATGATTTATCACTAGTTTGCCAGAAAACAACAATTTTATGAAAAACAGACCAAAAATATGAGGGAAAAATCTGGACATTCTGTGAAAATCTGTACAGTTGAGGGGTATGATGTTAAGTGGTGGTGTCAGTGGATCAGTTGGATTGGTGAACCATTCGGATTAACTCAAGTAGCTTGGAGCAACTGGAGTGGTTGGTCTGGTCATGGCTGTTCGGGTCTACGTATGGAAAGGTGTGCCAAGCAAAGTGGATGGTGGAGACCCGAGTGTCGGATGGTGTTGTGCTGGATCCGGACTTGATTTTAATGGAAGAAACTGAACTATTACTGGTATGGAGACAAGGTTGCTGATGGAGTGGATAGTGGATTGAGATCATAGAGGATGATGGAGACTGATCATTGATCTCAATGAGGGCAGATGGTGGAGACCCGATTGTCTGCTGGATGTGTGCTGATCTGGGGTTTTTGATTTTTTTGTTGGGTCGATGTTACTGGACTGAAATTTGCAGGTGTGTAATGGAGTTTTGGTTGGCTTGGACTACGTGTTGTGCATGTATATTGTTTACATGTTTATATGCTTATGTTTTTTGTTGAAATTGTTCTGTGTTATGTGCATCCATCAGCTTAGAAACATAATTTCATTCTAAGCAATTTGTAGTTTTATGATCTGAATGAATGAATGATCTGAATGAAAAGCATTTTTTTACTTGACAAATGCTACTATATTTTTATATATCCTATTTAAAGCAGTGCATGTTTTGTTTTTTTTATTTTTTATAACTCTAGTACCTTGCTGTCTCCAAGGGTTTTCTAATGGTACTAGTTTAACTGTGTCAGTGCCTTGTGTGTGCACTGCTCCTAGTACATACAGAAAGTCCCTCCAATTCAAATTTGGCATCTTCTTTATAGCATCTAGTTCCAAGGACTAGCCTTAAACTTGCTCATCAGTAATAAACAATATAGCCATTTCTCACTTCTTGTTTCAGCTTTCACTGAAAGCTCTTAACCAGCTGGAAACGATTATGCTCGGGTAACAGCTTTCTATGTGATGATAATGAACTGCATTTTTTCAGAACCGAGTTTCATGATATGTGTGTTTGTGTGTGTGTGTGTGTGTGTGTGTGTGTGTGTGTGTGTGTGTGTGTGTGTGTGTGTGTGTGTGTGTGTGTGTGTGTGTGTGTGTGTGTGTGTGTGTGTGTGTGTGTGTGTGTGTTGGGGGGATATCAGTTAAATTATGCATTCAAACACTGTACCCCTTTTTGCAAGCTTGCAGGAAACTATTCTAGGCAGCTGAAGCAGCAAACTCTCTTCTAATGCAAAAAAACTATATAAAAACAAAAAACAGAGGGACAATGAACAGGAAGAAACAAGGCTGCAGGCAGACACATTCATTTGGTATGAGACATTTAAATATGCACTAATTCAAAGACCGTGGTATTAATGTACCATAAACAGAATGTTATAATATTTTATTCACTACAAGACTACTGCTTGCTCTTCTCCCTCACCCTTTTTACTTTCAGATCTTATTATCAGGCCCCTACTGGAAAAACAGGTTTATACATAACCACCCATGTATCTTTTTTACGTTCATTAGCAGGCAATGCATATCCTCAAGGAAATGACATTGATATCTTCCAATTTATTCTGCTACTGTTGAAGAGCATACTGAGGTTATTTTCATGTCCCTTTTAAATTTATTCATAGTAGGTTAAAGTTGTTCTATCATAAAACCAGAAGCATACATTTTCATATATATATATATATATATGCAGGAAACATCTGCCTTGTCAACACACAATTATTTTAAGACTCGCAGTTTGTGGTTTTAGAAACAACTGTTCATGCTGTTAGCCCTGAATTACAGGTTACAAACTTTTCTGTCCTATATCTGTTGGTCTGGTATCCCAGAGCAGTTATCTCATTTCCTCAAAACATTCCACAGTTTACATAAACACAGCATGGAATTAACCACTCCTTCTGACAAGACTAAATGCTTAAACAGATTCTATAATATCCAGACTTTCAGCGGCAGTGGGAAATTATAACAGGGACAATTCCGGCAGATGACCAGGGCCCAGGGCTCCAAGGGGGCCCTTAGCCAGGAAACAAAATAATGTTAAAGTGTTTAATTTGTTATGTTCAGCAGTACTAACTCATTTCAGTAAGGCAATGGCTAGAAAACCTGAAAATATTAAATAGCATTATACAGACTTGCAAACAGCCATATAGTCTCTTGGTGACATGAGTTGAGCATTTTATTTTTTATCCTGGCATGCAGTCAATTATATCATTAAAAATTGTCATCTGTCATTAAATAAGGGGAGGTGCATGCTGGCTGTTGGAGAAATCAAAAATTTATTTACTCAATCCCTGATTTTGCCTAACGCTTCTCAACTGTCCCTGATTTTGTTTCAATATGCCTTTGTCTTGTAAAATTTTTGATTTTCTTACAAATTACTAAGGACTAGTTAATCAATAGTTGCATACTTTGGCGTGAAAAACGGTTGTGCTATTAACTTTAAATGTTTAAAGTACCATTTAAAAAGTATCCTAATTTTGGGCCTTAGCCCTGCCATGCAATAGAATTATTCCAGAATTTTTAAGGAAGGAAGTTGACAGGTATGTTTTGTTTCATACGTTTGCTTTATCCCACATACTATGGGAAGCGGTTGCTGACTGTAGTTGAAAGCAACTTGGCCTCATGTTTGCTCATTTTAAAGTCAGTCTTTATAGGACTAGTGTGCACTTATGAAACGCATTGGAATTTTTATTCCCCAGTGATCATTGATTTAACAGAATATCCTTGACTTTGTCTCATGTTTTTTGTCTACGTCTTACAGCATTTGCGGTTTTCTAATAAATCAGTGAATGCAGTCCATGGCTGGGATGGCTGTGGCTGTGAATGCAAGTACCTTACCCTCTTGTTGTTTGCTCATTTTTTAATCTGAATTTACAGGATTATTGTGACTTTGTATAATATACATTGGAATTTTTATTCTGTAATGGCTGTGTGAAATAAAACTGAAACTGTTCCTGATTTCAGAGAATATCCCTTACTAACCCATATTTTTGGACTGTGCCAAATAAAATTTGTAGTTTCCTGAGAAATCATTAAGGACTGCAGTCCCTACCTAAATGATTAGAAATGTGACTTTTCAGACTTCATTATCCTTCAGAAAAATGCGTGCCAATACAAAAATGCTTTTCTAATAACTACATATGCAGGAACAATATTTAAAATATGTCCTTGACTTTGGGTCTTTCTACTGGATTCTTGTGTTAAGAAATTGAGAGGTATTATCATTAATTTTTAATCAGCTCTTTTTAATCCTTTAGAGAGTTTTGGCTGATTCTGTGTTCAGCCTTTTAGTGCCAGGCATCCATTACAGGAGACACTGTTTAGGAGAAGGAGAGTGTGCTGCCTGGTGCGTCAGGGTTCATTAGTGAGCAAGCGGAAGGCAGATGTTGCAGCTTGGTGCAAGAAAACAGAAGGTGGGGCATTTATAGGCTAAACTAAGTCCTTAAAATTATACACTAAGTGGTAAGAACAAGAATAAACAACTGATCGTGGTTTAAAGGGACAGAACTTTTTAACTCTGTTGGGGGTGGGCAATAGAGCATACAATTACACAGCAACGAGGGAAGGGATGCAGCTTTTTACCACCAAGATCTCTCTTGGACTACACTATGTAAATGAATGTACAGCCACAAAACTCCCAGTGGGAACTATGGTACAATAAGGGGCAGATAGTTTAAGGGGACACTAGCCTATAGTAAAGTTTAAAACACCCACTATGTGACTACAGAGACCATGGTAATGTGATGCTGTAGAATGCACAGCCCAGCCAAATGGAGTGCAATTGCAAGCAAAACAATTTAACTCAATGTTTCCTAACATAGCAAAAAAAAAAAAAAAACAGTCACAATAATTAGTATAAATCAGTAGATAAGACTAATGCAACAGCTTCTGATGGTAAGCAAAAAAGTAAGCTTTCACTTCCCATGTGCATATGGAACTGGCTGTAGATTAACTCAGGCAGGAGCAGTACAGCTCTACTGTGCAGGTCATTGTCAACTAGCCAAATGGAACGCCATCAAGAAGCAATAGCACCCATCATTGCACTACAGTCAGGCTGTCTGTAGGGATGTTTGGTCGACAATATTCTACACTGAAAGAACACAGAAAAGCACAAGTATTCCACACAGGCAACATATACACAGGCAATGGCTGGCTTTGTGGCTCATCAAATGGGTCATCACTTGCAGCAAACAACACTTTTTATAAAAGTCAAAAAGATCTCACTGTGCTTCCTGAAAATCATCATCAAGACCTCATTATATTTCTTTCAAGTCATTAAACAGATTCCACACTACTTCAAATAAATCAAATCCATCTAATTTTCCTCATACAAGTCATAAAATGGATTACCATACATCATACAAAAAATCAGATAGGCTCATGATGTTACGAGTAAGCCAATAGGCCCATGGTGTTACAAAAGTAAGCCACAAATGGATCTTATTGTAATTCATTTAACTCATAAAAAGGGATCCCACTGTAATTTAAGACATCAGATGGATCATACTATATTGTGTGACTTATCAAATAGAGATCTAATCGGTCTGACCAAGCTTCACATACAAGTCTTCAAATGGATCGTACAAGTAATTCAAATAAGTCAACAAATGGAGAGCACGCTGCATCAAAAAAGGTTACTTGCAAGCTGTCACTGCAGGTCATGTAACAGTTCAACTGGATCACACTGTGATATAAGACACCTACCAAATTAATTACGTTGTTTCTCATGAGCCACAGAATGCACATGGATCATACTACGTTTTAATCAAATGGAATACATTATGTATCACACAAGTCAAATGATTCATACTGTAATTTACGTGACCAGGTGGTCACCTAGTTGCTTTATGTGCATCACCAATTAAATCATACAGTGGTTCAGTCAAGTCAGCAAATAGATCACACAGTTCTTCATATGAATCACTAAGCAGATCAGTGTTTGAGAAGCTATCAAATGGTCTTCAGTGCAGTTCACAACTCATCAAATGGGTGATACTGCACTTGTCTAGTTGCAGACAGAAGAACCTAATAGAATAACAAATTAGGAGGCAAGATTTATCCCATATCATTCACAGATGCCTATGTTTTAACTACTAGCCTGACAAACAGTTTCTTTATTTTCTTTTAAAATACTTGGTATGCCACTATTAATATACCTCCCCTGGTAGTCTGTTACCTTTTCTGTTATGTTTTTGTGTTCTCTGAGATTACAATGCCATGTAGCAGTTTCAGAAAGTGTTACAGTCCAACAGCAGCATCTATATAAAACATGCCCCATTGCAACTCTGGTATACACGCCTCAGTCCACTGTGACTCACCAAACAATGAAAAAAACTGGAAAATTGGATTGTGTTCTTCCAGGTTTTCACAAATTTTAGAACAGAAATTCTTTACAACATCAAAAATATGCTTGACTGGACTCCAACTACAGCATCAGTACATTCAGAATTAACACAAATACCCATTTGCGAGGTTGAGGGTTATCATGAATTCATTTGGAGTTCTACACATACTGTCAGTTTTAAAATGCGCTACAAGTGCTGTTAGGCTGCAGACAGTCATGTGGACTTCTCCGGAATTACTGGCATGCAAACAGACTACTCCCACTAAAACACACGTCCTTATTCCTGATTACTGACACTTCGGGATCTCCTAGTTGCTAACACGTGGATCTCTCCTGGATTACTACTCTCAACTACTGACACGCATGTTGACCTCTCCCATATTACTGACATGAATATGAGCTCCTCCACTATTATTGACATGCAAGTGAACCTGTCACCAACTAGGTACACACATTGTGAGTGTCTCACTATATACAGGCTTCTAACCAACAAATTAATGATATGCATGTGGACTTCTCCCCAATTACTGACATGCTAACTCCAGCTTGGTAACTGCCAAGCATGTGAACTCTCTCTTTAGTGACTCATATGTGGTGCCTTTCTAAGAAAACTTCCTCCCAGTTAATGACATGTATGGGGCCTTCCCAGAGTTAATAACACGCAATTGGACTTCTCAGTTACTTGTACACATATGAACTTCTTGACAATTAAATGCAGGTGGATTTCCTCTGGATTACTGATTCACACACTGACTTCTTTCCACTTAATGCCAAACATATGACCTTTTCCCAAGTCACTGACATGCAAGTTGGCCTTTTCCAGACATGTGGAACTTTCCCTGATTACGGACTTCTACCCAATCACTGAAATACATGTAGAAATGGATTTCTCCACAATTACTAAAACAGTGGAAGAATTTTCCCCAGTTACCACTTCACATGTGCATTTCTCCTCAATTAAAATTGAACTGAAATTCTGAATTACTTGTATACTACACTGCGGCTGCTGTACAATAACCAATAAACTGGCATGAAACAGAAAGTACAGGAAACAAAATAGCCACTACTATATGCACTGAAACCACCTCCTAAAATATTGTATGCAGTTATATGATGTTACAGCAGCAACAAGACCATACTGAGGATGAGAGCTGCCCAATGTCATGAGAATTTTGTTGGCAAAACTAGCTTAAAGGTGTTATGTCATAAAAATGCACTGTACCGCACTGTTTCAGGTAATTGTTCTGTACAACAAAGAATTCAACTGCCTGTAATCAAATTACAATGTAAGTTTCAGTATTTACCATAAACCTGAAATTACACTCAAATGAAAATAATTTGTTACTGGTTAGTGTGTACAAACTGGTCTTATTCTAGGGAATAATAATCTAAAAATATAAGTAGCTGATATAGTAGATGCTTTAATACTGCACTAACTCCACCTCACCAATTTTGTGTTCTGTTCTGAATTTAAAGATTATAGCCTAGGAAAACGGCAGTCTTCATGCAGTGAAAAAAGGCAGTCCAAACTGTCAACAGCTAGTGGAAGCAAAGAGTTTTACTTGGTAAGATTCAAATCTTATCACAATGGAGTCTTACATTATTGTTTAAAGCAAAGCTTAAGAAAGAAAACAAGCTTGTTTAAAAATACACAAAGCCAGACAAATGCACGTGTACACACACGTGAGCACCCACACACAGACACTGTTTAATCAATGTTAAATTATGAAAACTGAGCATTTTTGTACTGAAATTGTCATAGAAATGCTACTTGGTGATTTTTTTTTGTTTTAAATGTAAAAATATTAACATTTGATGTGTAAAATGAAAACAAGGAAGAGGTCACGCTATAGGGCAGTCATGATTACCATAGTGATAGGAAACTTTACCACAGAATAACAAGAAAAACAGCCGCTGAAGAACACAAATCCTGTGGACAGCAAAATACGAGACAGAAGGGTTTCATGACAATCAACTGCTACCAGATTTTTTTCTCCGCTAAGTGCCAACAGAGAACAAAGTAGGGAGAGACAGTATATTTTAAGTCTATTTTGATTTAAACAGCACTTTGAAGGGTGTAGCCAGGCATACTCTCTGTAATGTATTAAGTACATTTTTTTTCTGAGCATCACATCAACATTTTTTTTTTCTTTTTTAGGTCATATTACGTCTACAACTGTCTAAATGAATGCCTTTAAAAACAAGTACAATATTGCTAATGTAAGAACAATGTTTTTAATAGTTTTAGATTGGATAGCTGAAAATGTTATTTACATTTCTTAGGTGCTTGGGGGCAGCATTTTGAGAGAGATGTTCATTTTAAGGGATAGTTGCCCAAGGCTGGCAGCACTAGGAGCTTGAGTGCTAAATGGAATTTGCTTTCCACACCCCTGAACACTTACAGTAGTGTTGTACAATATGCAATTATAATGCAGAACCTAGAAGCTAGGTCTGTGATGGTTAATTAACTTGGAAAATATGTAACCGGAACACATTGTGGAAGCTTTGTTTGTAGACAGGGAGGTGACCAGTGTGGACGTCTCAGGAATTTGAGTCCCTGCCTTCTTTTGTGTCATAACAAATGGCAATGCAAATGGCATGGAGACAAAGGTGTGTCACTTTGCTTAAGATATAAAAAGCAGTAATAAGGCAGGCACACCAGCAAAAATAAAAACAATTAGGATGAGTCTGGCCAAACTACAGAACTGGCCAGTGGGGATCAATGTAACAGGAAGAATAAAATCATATACTTTATTATTGAGAATTGCAAAGAAGACTGCAAAGGGAAAGTGCTCTTAGTTGTAATACAGGGCAGAAATCTAAAGCAAGATACAGCAGATGGCATAAGGTTGGTTAGTGTATGCAAACAGACAAATAACGGAGTAAGAACAAAGTTAGGAAGTGCAACTAAAAATGTCATATGTAAAATAAAGGAGGTGAACAATATTACTTTGACTACCACCCATTATGGTTCAGGCAGGGGGGAAGTAATCAGGAGGAAGAGAAGAATGAAAATGGAGTAAGGGCCATATCACAAGCCAGTTAAAGAGTAGAATCCTTCTGTTAATCAATATTTATGATTCTACATCAGACTTTTTTTTTAAATAAATACACTCAATGTATCACTGTGTCATTAACATACTTGTCTTCAACATTTCAAAGATAATCTAACGTTCAGAGACGGTGCTTTCCAGGAGGTGCTTGGGTTGGAATGAGTTCCTTCATCTCACACCAGACTTGAAGTTCATACAAGTGCGCGTGCGCGCGCGCGCACACACACACACACACACACACACACACACACACACACACACACACACACACACACACACACACACACACAGATTCACTTCACTCTGTTGAACTGTAATAAGTTTGTTCACAGAGTGAAGTGCTTGGGGTTTGAGTTTTTAATGCCAAAACTTTTGAATATACTGAAAATATCAGCATTAAAGGTGTGTGTGCACACATGCAAGCATTTGCGGGTTCAAGCTTAGAGTAAGGGGTTGGAAAAGGAACAAATTTAGTACTCTGCATGTGTGCTGCTTATGTGATACATCTTAGTATCTTACAAAGTGGTAATATTCAAAAAAAATTTTTTTTTTAACTTAAGAAAGGTCCCTATCCATTCTTACTAATCTGTGCTATCCTGAACCCTACTCCTAACCCCCAGCCATAAACACCTTGCCTTACAAAAAATCCTTTTAGTAACTCTTCCACTATTCTGACAAAGTATGCCTGAAATTAGTAGAAGGGTTCTGATTAACTGACTACAAAGGGAAATTTGCCTTTCACAATCATTTGTTATTTTGATGCGCTGTTTTGTTTTTTGAGGACAAATATATTTTCGAACTGCCAGCATCGATCACCTGTATTTCAATGTTTGTGCCCTTCAATACATCAGCAAAAACGGATGTGTGTTGTGTGTGTATGTAAATATATATATTGAGAGAAAGCTGCTATACGTGCAATAGGGATATGCATTCCGCTATTTTCGAATGGTGATTTGGTCGAATTCTGTTTAGTCAACGCATTTGAACAAGTAAACAGATGGCTGACACCTGTCAACAAAAGCACCAGATCAGACAATTCTCATGGATGGTAAATTTGCCCTTCCCGAGAACTATGTGACCTTGGAGTTATTATATATAGGTAGCAGAGGGTGACTGTGTGCAGAAGGGCTTGTCCTACTACAAGAAACTACTCTTTCTTCTGTTTTTCACTTTTTGCAGGCACTGAGACTGATGCATTTGTAGAAGCATGCTGACATGCATAATTTCACTCATTTGGTATCATTATGCACATCGACATTGGTGCTGGTTGCTAAACATTTATTTTATATATATATATATATATATATATATATATATATATATATATATATATATATATATACATACATGGGATCAACAGTTCAGAGTAATGGGGAGTGTGGAAGAAAGGTGAAGAAGAAGAGAGTACAGACAGGATGGAATGGGTGGAGAGTGTCAGGAGTGATTTGTGACAGACGGGTACCAGTAAGAGTGAAAGGGAAGGTCTACAAGAGGGTAGTGAGACCAGCTATGTTGCATGGGTTAGAGACGGTGGCATTGACAAAAAGGCAGGAGTCAGAGCTGGGAGTGTCAGAGTTAAAGATGTTAAGATTTGCACTGGATGTGACAAGGATGGACAGGATTAGGAATCAGTATATTAGAGGGTCAGCTCAGGTTGGACGGTTTGGAGACAAAATCAGAGAGGTGAGATTGCATTGGTTTGGACATGTGCTGAGAAGGGATACAGGGTATATTGGGAAAAAAGATGCTAAGGATGCAGCTGCCAGGTAAGAGGAAAAGAGGAAGACTTAAGATAAGGTTTATGAATGTGGTGAGAGAGGACATGCAGGTGGTTGGTTGACACAGCAAGATGCACAGGACAGGAAGAAATGGAAACAGATGATCCACTGTGGCGACCCCTAATGGGAACAGCCGAAACAGAAGAAGGAGGAGTCCAGCACTACACTGATTAGTGGAATATACTTATGTTGCGACACACAGCATAGCTTCTAATTGTCCTGGTGTGCTCTGCACTACTTGGTTTCAAAGTTTTCAACTTCGATTTAACAGGTGTGACATTTCCAATGGTTGTGGTTTCAACCTTTCATGCATTTAGTCTCCATGTTTTGAAGTGTGAAGTACTGATATTTCATTATTTCGATATACATACATCCATATATATTGTGATAAACCAAGATGCTGCCAGCCAGGCTAGCTGGAATTTTGTAAATAGTTATATGTCACTTGAAAATATTAATAGCCAGCCCAGATAGAAATTTGTAAATAATTCGGTCATTTGTGAATAGTAATATGATTTGTATGCTTGCCTTAAAAATATAAGAAAACTATAAGTTCTACACTGAGCCTTTCTATTGTTTGAAAGAGAGGTACTTACAGGTTTCCAAGGTAATTGTTTTATGACTTCCAGTTTCTGGCAAGCTTCTAAGACAGAACTGTCAGCTTCCGAGAGGGAAGTATTTTTCATACAGACATGTCTGTTGGAATCAGTTTAGCCTGGGATCTAGATGTAAGTGTCAAATAGTGATGTCATCTAGCTAACCCAGCAGTAATGTGTATTATTAACAGTAATATGTATTATTAACTTAAGAACCATCTCAGAGAGAAAGAGTGCATTTTGTATTTGTCTCTGGATCTGTAAACATCCATTTAGCACTTCTCATCTGTATTCTCACCTGTATCTGCCTTGCTCTGTAAGCAAGTTATTTAGAACATAGGAATACAGCAAGATTGGTGTAGATGTTTTCTATATTTATGTGAGACTGTCCTACTATGTTATTTTAAATAATTTCCTGTGACTGTGAACTCTATTGTCATTGTGTTGAGTTAATGAGCATTGTCTTGTGCTTGCTTTTATTATTTATTATTAAATATATTTAACCCTTTGAATTGTGGCTGGTTTGGGTAGAAATATATAAGCTCTTAGAGTACTTGCATGTATTTGGTGATACTGTACAAGCCACTCCTAAATAGCCTTAGCCTTGGTCACACTTACAGTTTCGATAACAGTAACATTACACAGAAGAACTGGTAACCCTTTGGGAAGGGTCTTATAGTAGTTAAGTAGGGGTTCTGGTGGCAGTGCTAACTACCTTATGGTCTGGGCAGAAGGGGGCATAGCTAGTAAACCTGTGCCAGCCTTCCCCAGGTGTGTGTTTGTGTATAAATCAAATCTCAAGGTGTGTGTATGTCAGCTACTTGGGGAGGGACACGAAAGCTACTTTGGGAGGGACACGAAGCACTGGTTGAACAGAGAGAGTGCTGGGAGGACTTGGCTTGGAACCCTGGCTAAGGACTCCACTCTATAGCTGTGCCAGTGGGGAGACTTATTGGGGATCTGGAGAGAAAGGGAGAAACAAGCCCCAGACTGACTATGATCTCTGTGTGCTCTTAAGGGAAATTGTACTTTACTGTGGGTGTACTGCTCATCTTCTCAATGTGCACATCCCTCACTGGTGTTAGTGGTGAGGATTGAGGCTCCTTGATTACTGGACCAGTGCACAGGCATCACATATTAATTGCTTGGCAGTGGTGGTATATCCACATCAAATATTAATTGGTTGATAGTGGTGAGTTAGCCACATCACATATTAATTGGCTTGTAGTGGTGTGGACACTAAATTCATGTAGCTTGTGTACAGTGATCACTGAAGGTGTTTTTGTACTCAGCCACACAGTGAACATTAAGAGTTCACATCACAAGTGTTTTATTTCTTTTGTTAGCTTAGTTAGTCTCGGAGAGCAGGCAAGCATGGCAGCAGAGGAGTATGGCAAGCTGACAAGGAGCCAGTTGGGTGAGATGTGCCAAGCTAAAGGACTGGTGCATGGAAACATGACTAAAGCAGATATGACTGCAGCTTTAGTCACAGCTGCATCCGAGACTAGTAATCAGGAGGACAATCAGACTGGCAGTGGAGATGTACAACACTCAGAGAATGTACAGCTCAACCTTTCTACAGAGGGCTTAAAATCCATCTGGAGTTAAGGAGACTTAAGTTGGAGACCTAGCATTTGGAAATAGAAGCAGCAGAGAGACCGAGATGTCTATAGACTGAGGAAAATGAGAAACCATGACGTCTGCAGGCTGAGGAGAATGAGAAACTGCTACGCCTGGAAGCTGAGAAGGAGAGGCAGAAGCAACATGAAAAGGAGATGATGACTCTTCATCACAGTCATGGAGTTAATGTGGAAGGGAGTAACTGGACCCCAGAAGCACAAAAGGTCAGTAAATTTCTTCCAGAATTTACAGAGGGGGATAACTTTGATAGTTTCATTCATATGTTTGAGCGGGTATGTAAACAGTATGATGTTGACCAAGGGCTCTGGGTATGGTTTCTGACCCCCTTACCCCATGGTAAAGTGGTAAATCTTATTTCCAGACTATTTGATAATGGACCTTTTAAACCATAATGTTGTAAAGAATTTTTGTTACAATTTTTTAAGCTAACACCTGAAGTTTATAGGAAAAAGTTTTGTGAATGTAGATGCAAGGCAGACGCAAGTGTGTGTGAATATGTTGCTGAACTAAGCACTTATTTTCATAGGTGGAGGAGTGTATGTCAGGTCACCACTTCTGAAGGGCTGGCAGACCTTCTGGTGAGGGAAGAAGCCCTTCGCACTTTGCCTGAGGACATGAGGATCTGGTTAGCTGACAGACAATGCACTACTGTAGATGAGTTGGGGAAGGAGGAGACCTACACCTAGCAAGCAGGGCATCACTGCACAGGAAAGGGATACCCAGTGCTGCTCATGGGTCTAAGGGAGCCCATGGTGGGCAGCCCAGACTGCCCCAAAAGAATCTGCCAGTAGCAGGGGAAGCCACTAGTCCAGGTACATGTCTAGGACCTAGGGTTAAATGTTTTAAATGCAACCTGTGCGACCATGTAGCATACAGATGTCCATGGAGGCAAGCTGGGGAACAAAACATGAGACAGCCAATAAGTGGGAATGAAAAAATGTCAACAGTAGGTTGCTTTGAGACAACAAGGGAACCAAACCACCACAAGAGGTTATTATCATATCTTAGTGAATGGCAAAGAGACCATTGCTAAGAGAGAGACAGCCTCCGACATAACCACTGTGAAACCTGCAATGGTTACACAGGAGCACTACTTGCCTGGGCAGTCTACTCCAGTCAGAGAGCCCTATTCCAAATACGTTTGGCTAGGGCTCACCTTGACTGGGAGGATGGAAAAGAAAGCCAGCAAGTAGTCCCTGCAGCTGTCCTGATGGGGAATGATTATGATAATGCAGTACTGTGTGTTCATGCAGTTACACACAATCAGGCTTGGAGACAAGCATGTGGGTCTTGTAGCCTGGGGGGACACACAGACAAACTGCATACTTGCAGCCAGGACTGGTGAGGTGGTTACTTCAGGGAGGGAGCTACCCTGTAGCAGTAAATATGAATGTGAGCCACAGCTGCTTGTGAGTACTGATGTTTCCTTGGACAGAGTAACTAAGGGCAGAGATGAGTAGTAGTACCCAGGCTGACAGTGAGGCATCACTGTCAGAGGATGCCACACTTCCTGTGGAAGGGGAGCTGGGAATGGTTACAAAGAGAGTTGAGACAGGCTCAGCTTTCGACCCTACATTACAAGGCCTGAAGCAAGTAGCTAGTGAGGCACATGACTCTCAAGGGAAGGGGGAATCTGTATACTGAGACAAAGGGTTACTGTATAGAGAGTGGACCCCTGAGGAAGGGCTAGAGGGTGAGAGAATACAGCAGTTGGTAGTGCACAGAGCCTATCATTAGGCACTTCTAGCCATAGACCATGATATTCCCCTTTGCAGGTCACATGGGCATAAAATGTACAAAGTGACGTATTATGCAGAACTTCTACTGGCCTGGAATTTCCAGAAATGTAACAGGGTACTGCAGAACCTGTGAGCAGTGCCAAAAAGTAGGCAAGGCAGGAGACAAGGTGAAAGCTCCTTTGATGCCTTTGCCTGCGACTCAGGAGCTATTTCAGAGGGTAGCTATGGATATTGTGGGACCTCTGAGTACCCCAGGCTCCACATGGAAAAAGTATATCCTAGTGCTAGTATATTATGCTACAAGACACCCTGAGGCAGTGGCTCTGTCCTCCGTTGAGGATATTTTCAGTAGGGTAGGTTTCCCAAAAGAAATGCTGACTGACAGAAGTGCCAATTTCATGTCAGACCTGCTGACTTGTCTGTGGAAGTACTGTGGGGTGAAGCACCTAAAGACCACCCCCTACCATCCCCAGACTAATGGTCGTGTTGAGCTATTAAACTCTACACTGAAGTCCATGCTACGGGCATTTGCAGACCAATTTAAGAGGGAGAGGTTTCCCAGGAATCCATGGGATTTTCACCATTTGAGTTGTTGTATGGGCATAGGTATGGGCATGTATGGTGAAGGGACCTCTAGATTTAATTTGTGATGAATGGGAAGGTGAACATGAATCTTACAAGGAGTCTGTTGTGGCGCATGTCCTAAACCTCAAGACAAGGCTCAGGGAACTCATGAGCTTAGCCTAGGAGAACCTTGCAGAAGCCCAACAGCAGAAAAAGGTGTGGTATGACAGGAATGCTTAAGCTAGAGAGTATTCTGTGGGGCAGCAGGTAATGATTCTTATTCCTGTCAGACACAACAAGCTGCAAGCAGCCTGGAAGGGACCCTACAAGGTGGTAAAGAAGGTTAGTGATGTTAACTACAAGGTGGAACTGCTAGGCAGGAGGCAGGGGCACAAATTGTACCGTGTTAACATGATGAAACCTTAACATAATAGGGAGGCCCTTGTGCTTAGTATTTGCAGTGAAGGGCAGGAGGAGTCTAAGGGGGATCTATGGCTACAGGGAGCCAGCCAGGAAAATCCCAAATTGCTGTGGTGGTGCTTAGCGTTGCAGGCATATGATGGGACAGTGCAGCATAGTACTGGGGTCAACAATGCCAAGGCAGCTGGAATCTCAAGACAGGGAATGGGGTAAGGTATTCTCAGACAGACTCAACCCGCTCAAGCAACATTTCTCAAGGGACACTTGAAAAACTAGCTTGAGTTCTCATTGGGGGGAGAAATGTGATAAACCAAGATGTTGCCAGCCCAGCTAGCTGGAATTTTGTCAATAATTATATGTCACTTGAAAATATTAATATGACTTCTATAGAAATGTGACGCTGCCAGTTCAGCTGGATAGAATTTTGTAAATAATTCTATGTCAATTGTGAATAGTAATATGCTTTGTATGCTTGTCTTAAAAATGTAAGAAAGCTACATGTTCTATACTGAACCTGAAGATTGTAACCACAGTGCACCCTGCTGGAAAAGAGCAGACGTGTATAAACAACATACTAATGCAAATCTAAGGCTTCATAGTAAAAGTTGGAATATAAAGAGTTAACTTGCAAAACTCTGAAAAAATAAAGAATTTTATGAGTGTGTTTATCAGAACTAGAAGAGAGAATGTCTGGAGTTGGAAATTTTTATTACTGTTTGAAACAGAGGTAATTACAAGTTTCCAAGGGAATTGTTTTACGACTTCCAGTTTCCAGCAAGCTTCTAAGAGAGAATTGTCAGCTTCTGAGTGATAAGTATTTTTTTTAGAGACATGTTAAATTCTGTTGGCATCTGTTTAGCCTGGGGAAATAGATGAAAGTGTCAAATAGTGATGTCATCTAGCTAACCCAGCAGTAATGTGTATTATTAACTTAAGAACTATCTCGGAGAGAAAGAGTGAATTTTGTATTTGTCTCTGTATCTCTAAACATCCATTCAGCACTTCTTATCTGTATTTGCCTTGCTCTGTTTAGTACGTTATTTAGAACATATTCTCTTCTAGAGATAGACAGGAATATAGCAGGATTGGTGTAGATGTTTTCTATATTTATGTGAGACTATCCTACTATTTTCTGAAGGGTTTCCTGTGACTGAACTCTATTGTCACTGTGTTGAGTTTATGAGCATTGTCTTATGTGTTTATTATTGAATATATTTAAACCTTTTTAATTGTGGCTGGTTTGTGTAGAGATATACAAGCTCTAAGACTACTTGCATGTATTTGGTGATACTGTACAAGCCACTGCTAAATAGCCTTAGCATTGGTCACATTTACTATTTGGATAACAGTAACATTACACAGTAGAATTGGTCACCCTTTGGGAATTGCCTTATAGTAGCTGATAAGTAGGGGTTCTAGTGGTGGTGCTAACTATCTTATGGTCTGGGCAGAAGGGGGCATAGCTAGTAAACCTGTGCCAGCCTTCCCCAGGTGTGTGTTTGTGTATAAATCAAATCTCAAAAGTGTGTGTGTGTGTGTGTGTGTGTGTGTGTGTGTGTGTGTGTGTGTGTGTGTGTGTGTGTGTGTGTGTGAGAAAGAGAGAGCTACTTGGGCAGGGACATGAAGCACCGGTTGGACAGACAGAGTGCTGGGAGGACTTGGCTTGTAACCCTGACTAAGGAAACCACTCTATAGCTGTGCCAGTGGAGAGTCTTACTGGGGATCTGTAGAGAAAGGGAGAAACCAGCCCCAGATGGACTGTGATGCATGTGTGCTCTTAAGGGAAACTGTACTTCACTGTGTGTGTACTGTTCATCCTCCCAATGTGCACGTCCTTCACTGGTGAGGATTGAGGCTCCTTGATTACTGGGCCAGTGCACAGGTGTCTCACACACGCATAATTTATAGGAAGAGTACTTACTCAAACAGTCTTTTGCACTACGATAGTGGTCATCCAGCTCATCAGAAAAGAGCCATCATAAAAGGACAATTTATTAGATTAGCCCGCATGATTAGGGTTGCCAGCTGTCTTGTTTTTGACCAGACTGTCCGGTTTTCTGATAAATTGTCCAGTCACAAATTTCATTCAAAACCGGACATGTGAAGTCCGGGTTTTGTGCCACACTGCCACGGTCTCAAGCATAAGCATAATGGGGATGCTATTAAGTAGCGATCTTCACTTGACCTTCCTACTTACTGGCCTTCACCACATTCCTCCACCATTCAATCACTACTAAGACCTCACCACCGTTTCCATGTTTTGGAACAGACTCTGGTAGGTATCAGATATTAAAGCATAAGTCAAACACATCATGCAGAGAGAACAAAACGCGTACACATTACATCATAATTATACCTTAATGCACAAAATGTACACAACTGTCTGGGAAGAGCAAAGCCCAAACGATAACAGTAAGTTTACAATACAGTTGCCGGTATTTGATAAATGACTCGCAAATAAGTGACACGAAATTTAAACACTCGTACGACCTAAGAAGACTGCGTGACGAACTTCTTTCACAACAAATGATCCTCCACTGCCGTACAATTGTTAATAAAGCAGCCAAAACCAAAGGAAATCACAGGAACTTGCAGCTGTCAGTTGGCTTCTTATAGTCTACATTAAGCAAACCACTGCAACATTGAAAAAGACACAAAGACCACTACACTATTATACATGATCACACTCGAGATTCTTCTACAGCTTAGTAACATGCATATGGAAACACAGTACTCAGAGCCAGACACTGTTAGCAACAGTTTTTCAGCTAAGAGCATATTTACAGAATCCAAAAAGCACAACCTACTGTTGCGTAGCCTGCGTCACTCTGCACTTTCATACAACGTGACAAGCATGTCTGGTAAGTGATTGCTTTTGTTTTAGTTTCCTCATTTTATTCTCCCCTGCTGAAGTGCTGATCGAGTAAGTGGATGCAAGTGACAGAAGTGGTTAGAGAATTCTGAATGTGTTTAGCGTTCTTTAATAACGTGCAAAGCTTATAGTTGTGCTGGGTTTTTTGTAGTAGTAGGCTGGTTTCAATGAGTCACTAGGGACTTGATCTGGTTTTCTTTTTAAGAGGGAGGGGAACCATTATATTACTTTTTAAGAGTGCAAGATTGTTTAACATACCTCTCAAGTGTACCTCATGATGAGGAGGAGTGTACAACATTTGGAGTCTTAAAAACATCATGTTCCTCAAAGTTTCACAGTGAAAGGGCTGTCACACATTCAGTATTAGATTTGTTTTTATTAACTGATATCCATGGTAAATAGAAATGAATCATATTGATTCATTAAAAGATCTTTTTTATAAGTAAACCTAACATATTTTAACCATTGTATGACCTTCCTAGTTGAAGTTGTTAGTAAGCAGTTAGTAAGTGTTCCACATTTTGCCCATTTGTTCCACATTATGATGGCTAGTGTTCCTCATTTTGGAGACTGAAGGTTGACAACTATGGATTGTTAGGTTGTATTAATTTAGATCAGGAAGCTGCCAGCATACCAATCTGTTAAGAAATGTTACAGGTCATTATTTCAAGCAATAACTGTAGTAACAACTGTGTACAGCATACCACAAACAGAAATAATTGTTTTCAACAGTTTTTTTTCAATGTACAGGGCAGTAACTGAAAACAATGTGTACATGTCTCAAGTATGTAGAAGCAACACCTGGAAAGCTGTACATGTTTTTAAACTTTTAACTGTGCTGTGGTGGGGCAACAGTAACAGTACAAGGTTGTTTGAGTAGGAAACAAAATGTCTGATTCTCAATGCACCTTCAAATGATGATATACCTGAAGCTTAGTTTGCATTATTATATTATATTATCTGATAAATAGTAAAATGAGTGACTATATTAAAATCGGTGTATGGCTACTCTTGCTTTTAAGTGCATGTTGTACTCCGTTTTTAAGCAGTAAAGGTTTGGCAAGGTAAGAGTTACTTACACATTTTTAGTAGACAGCTTACTGTTGACAAAGATGAGGTGCACAATTGAGAAGGCAGATGTGCTGTTCTCTACTTGCCTTGAGACAGACAGCGAATTCGGTGCAATGCTTTGTGGAAGATATTTCAAGTTGTTTAATCCTCTTTGCAAGAGGCCTTTATTCTTTTGTTTAAACAAAGTGTAGCAAAGAAAAACAAATGCTAACTTTACTTTAGAGTTATGAAGGAGGTGATGGTAACTGATTTCATAGCACTATTAACAACATCCCATCTATTCATCAACATGCAAAGAACTTCTTTATTCTGCAGCTTCCTAAGGAAAGGTAATTTTGTCCTCAAAACTCATTGCATGCATTTGTGCATAAGTAACTCCTAGCAGTGTTAACATCTCTGGCCTGTTTGGAATAGAAAAGAGCTGCAGTAAAGAATTGTGGTGATTTTAGCTATGTATAACTATTATAGGAGTGAATTTTGTTTCACAATGCACATTCCATCACTCACTGTATGAATAAATCATTCCCAAATGCTTAATCTTGCACATTCTTTTTTTTTACTGTAAATCCTGAACCATAATTTGTGAATTCCTGATGACAAAACACTGTCCTTAATCTGTGCATTAGTGGCATTAATTAGCTTGAGGTCTGATTTGAATCACTGATGTAAATCTAAAGTTTGAATGCTGGACTTACATTTTGAGAAGTACATTTTAGGAGGTTAGATGGCAGAAAGGGCAGATGATATACTCAATAGTCTCCTCAAATTTACTAATACTGATTATTGAGGTGATCCAACAATCATTATAAATTGTGTGTATATATTTATTTATATATAATGGTTATGTAGTATTATTTCCTCACAAATGTAGTCCTCTTGTAGTTAGTGCTGACCATTTATATAAACCAATATTCCTTTTTTTACATTGATGCAAAATGAATGTGGATTTTCATGCCATTTCAATGAATGTGAGTTTCAAGGTCAGAGAAATTTACTGCTCATGCTAAGTTTGTTTTCATTGTGAGACTGTATTGGTTGCTTAGCAAATGTCTATCAGTGATTGTGCTATTTTATTTCAATAGCTGTAATCATTGCAGAAGTAAATAAGAAAACAGTATGTATGCTGAGAGGTGTGTTCCCATCAGCTGTCACTATGATGTCACAAAATGGAAGGAGCATGGATAGGAGAGGGGGTGGGAATGGGTGGAGTTATGGATGATGCGAAGGGTGTGACCTTAGTCCGGTTTTAGCCACAAAGAAAGCTGGCAACCCTACGCATGATAACAGATGAGGCCTTTGGATCAGGAGTGTGTCAAATTAACTAATATGTTTTTGGCTAGGAATTACCCCCTCGTATTAATTGAGAAGATACATGAGGAGGTTTTACTCAAAAGACATAGGGGGTAGTTAAGCCAATTATGTGTGATTCAGAATTTTCCAGTGAAAAACAGATTAACAGTAACAGTGACACTCATTCTTGTTCTTTTATTACTACTTATGACAATCCCCTAGTTAAACAGATTATCATGAATAATTGGTCTTTTTTTCAAGATTTTGAAGGTATGAAAGAAAATCTAGGGGAACGACCGAGGTTTGTTACTAGGCGGGCTGGGTGCATTAAAAACTTGTTGGAATCTAAATACAAGCTTACACAAAATTTTAGCCACAAAAAAAGTGGCACTTTTAAGTGTAGAAGCTGTAGTCAATGTCCCTTACTGTTGGAAAAAAGTGAGGTTAAGGTTAGCAATATATTAAACAGTAGTTCTCACTTCAATTGTAAAACTGTGGGCATTATTTATTTGGCCTTGTGTCAGAAATGCCCAAGCTTTTATGTAGGTAAAACTGTCCGTCAATTTAGGGAGAGAATATATGAACATCTTTACGACATTAAAAATAAAAAAAAAAAAAAAAAAAAAAAAAAAACAGTAACTCCCTTCATTGTCATGTAATGGACTACCCAGATCATGAATTTTTGTTTTTTGGCATAGATGCAGTTCATAAACAATATCTCAGGGAACCTTGGTGTGACCTCATTGAATACAAGGAATTGATTTGGCAATAGAGGTTGAATTCCCATGGTTCCCCCGGGTTTGAATGAATTTATTTCAATAGCTAGCATTTTGAGGTTAAGGTCCTAGTATGTTTAAATAATATTTCATTATATTACAACACATATACTTTTTTGATACACTATTTATATTCTATTTATATATTTTTTTTTACTCTGAAGTAATTTTTATATACATTTTTAAATATCTTTTTCATGTATTTAATTAGTGATTGAATGCTTGGTAACTAAGGGTTTTTAATTGGTAAGGTAGGTCAGGTGATTATGTGTGTTTAATTATTTAAGCTGATACAATTAGTATGCCCACTGATTCTGATGAAGCTGTGTTACAACCTTCTGAAAGCGCTCAATCCTGTTTGTGAATAAAGTGTGGTTTTGTGGGACTTTTCTCCTTTCGTCTGCTTCAACAGAGGGTGCGTTTTTTTTTTTTGTTGGTTCTCAGTTTGCTTTTTTAGTTAACTAGCCTACCAGACAAAGTACCAGTACAAGTACCATCTTGCTACCTCCCACTCAATCATAAACGTTCTCCCACAAACTGATCACATAACTATTTGGTCTTCAGGGCATTCCTTCAAAGAAATTATTTAAGCAGTAAATTAACCCAGCTATATCAATTCACTGGATTACAGAAGCTAAAACTTGAAGTTAACCAGGGCAGAACCAAAAGCATGCTCTTTGGCACTCAAAACCATGTTATCATGGTCAACTGGTGCATCTTCATGGGCTCCAAATGCATCCCCAGTTCCCACAGCATCTGACATTCACACCACCATTGAGTTGGGCATGCCCATTGCACAGGATAGATTGGGGGGGGTTAAATCCCTCTGTGCAGGCCAGTGATCCAAACAAAGATGGCTGGATAACATAGAACTACAGACAAGTGTGCTCTATATGGCTTGTAGGATGATGTGCACTAATGACATGGAATACGAGGACAAGCAGTAAACTGCATTGCCGAGGTGTCAACTGTTGCCTCCACAGATGGTGCCTCCATTAGACACACTGCAAGTGCCATCCAGTCTGCCTCTACAGACCATGCAATCCAAGGTCATGGGAGGCTCCAGATGAGAGGTGTTCAAGCAAAAAAGCTGCAACAAACAGTCCAATACTCAGAAACAATAAAAAGTGATCAATTTAGTATTTATGAATTCTTCTAACAGCCAGATGCAAGTGAAGACCAGTTTCACCATTCAACAAGTATTTTGTCAGACAGTCTAATGTAACCAAACATCTCCTTTTTTTATAATCACCACCACGTCATGTGGCTGGACAACTGCCATATGTATTACACAAGACACACAGTAAGAAATAAAACACTGTAATAACAATATTTAGTAAATGTTATGTCAGTGTAGAAATGCTGTTCAGTATTTAATAAATTATTATTTTTAACAGTTTAATAAAGACAGATTAGTGTGGTCACGTGACCACATTCTGCAGCATACACAATGTAAATAGGGCTATTTATATTGGTGTCAAATATGAATATAAATATTACTGTTGCATTATCAGCATCAAGATATACAGAAGAAAAAAATCAATAGTATGATCAAATGACCCATAATTCAATAACTATTAATATTTAAAAGAATGGATAATGTAAGGACTACACATATCACGATGAATGTGTGTTATACTCCTGTGCAATGCTCAGGTTAAGTACTACTTGGTTTTCTTAGATAAACAGGCAAGGGGATGTTTCGGACAACCTCACAGTTAACACAAACAGGGAATAAATAATAATTGCGATAAGAACAATAAAAGTGCTTCATAGTCATCACTCCAAACCAGACTTCAATAATTCCATTATCAACACACTAAAGTAGAATAAGAGCAGAAACAAAGAACATTAAGTGAGAATTACAGAGGTTCTGAAACCAACAGCACTGCAAAGTGAAAACCTACCTAATGCTGTCTTTTACAAATTGCATGCATCATCTAGTCCTCTACTACTAAAATGACAAACTGACAGTAAAGCTGCAGTGTTGTTTTACTCTCAGCTCTCAGCTTCTTTGGTCAAGAATCAAGGACAAAGCCAAAAATAATGGGGGGGGGGGGGGGGGTGATGACAAAGTCCTAAAATCAGGGGATAATTTTAAATGTGCTTTTACTTCATCATACATGATCTGAACAATAAGAAGTATAACACTAATGCCTGGTAATACTGACAGGCAATAATCCTCGGCAATTTAACAAAATCAAAAACATTAAGAACAGGGCAAAAATGTGAGGCACAACCACTGACAGCTGAGAATTCGCTGCATGATTTAAGACATTTTATTCATTTGATTACTTACATAAATAAAAACTATAAATGCAATTTCAATAAAGTACAATTGCACAGCAGTTTGGCCCTGGAATGTTCATATTCAAAGGACTATTTCCATGAAGCTTAAGTGTGCATATTGGTAATTGGAAAGAAGAAGGGGCCTTAGGTTTCTTACTCGTCACTGGTTGGATACCAGTTATTAGGTTAGCATTACAGAATTGTTATCTCCTGGTCAATGCTGAATGAGCTGTGTGGAGAAATTTCAGTCCATTCACAGAAAGCCGGAAAACTACATAAAAATTAAAGTATGTGTACAGGCAGATACAGAAATGTACAGACGCTCATCAAATTCTTCAGTTTAACTCCTGGATCTGGGTTACAGCACCTCGAAGAAAGTCATAATTCAATCTTGACAGCATTTAATCTTCCATGACAGTAACTGTAAAATCCAGTCTTCATTTTAAATCAACAGAGATGTGCATCAGACAAGAACAATTTTCAAAAAAATAAAGTGAAGACTTAAATAGATGCCTCTGTTAAGCCACATAACCTTTCTGCTATACAAGATCCAGCTGTCCAGTTGTAACATTAAGCCTTTGTTCTATTTCTACATAAATTAAATGTACTGAGCTTTTCTTTTACAAGGCAGAAGAAATATAGATTCATCTCCCCTTAGAAAGAACATTTAGGAATTGGACTTGATTCATAAAATATTTCATAAAGTAAAACATTCTTCCAAAGGCTGCTCCTGCCAAAATCTCTATTATGAAACTCCTACTCGCATTTTAGATTTTCATTTTCCCTCTAATTTCCTAATGTACGTTGTTTAATAAATCTGTTTACTGCTTATATTTATTAACCTTCAAGTAAGAGTTTAGGAGTTCTACTGTCTTTGAAAGAAACCATCAACTGACAGGAGGCTATAAACATCTGATGCAATCACTTAATGTTTGGGATGAATATTTATCTTCAGTAAAGCAGCTTTTTCTTTAT
Organism: Protopterus annectens; assembly: GCF_019279795.1. Lineage (NCBI taxonomy): Eukaryota > Metazoa > Chordata > Ceratodontiformes > Protopteridae > Protopterus > Protopterus annectens. The sequence goes on from NC_056741.1 coordinate 1,896,092,193, forward strand.
GTAGATGAATATACATATACACACACACATACACGCACATTTTATATATATATTTTTTTCCAGCATGTAATTCCTTCCGTCATTTATTTTACTTTTTTTTGCCCAGGTCATTCCAGCTAGACTTGTGGCCTACTTGTAGGGGAGACCCAAGATGGTACTTACATGTAGACAGGAGAATTCCACTAACTGTTGTGGGATCTTTAACATCCACCTAGGCTACCAGTAACTCAGGCAGCTAAAACCACCATTTAATTTGGAGTAAGCACTCCAAAGCTACATCACAGCATCAGTACTGGAAAATAATCCAAAAGCCTGGTGTGGGAATAGAACCTACAGCATTCTAACCTTTTGGGCACCAAACACAAGTGCATTCTTTGTTGGGACACTGTTTAGACTTCTCCCAACACTAAGCTTGGGTCTATGAACCTCCTATCCTGACCAACAGGTTAGCATCTCAGGACCTACTGATATTTCATTGTATGGTTTACTGCCCTCACCCCTGCAACCATAGTAGTGGAGGTGAGTAGAGCTACATAACCCTCCACTGTAGGCCACAGGCAGTAACAGAATGTGCTCAATACAGTTAAGTACTGCATGCATCAGGACACCATTTAACCTCCCTGGTCTGTTATGCACTGGTCATAGAATCACAGGAGGACAAACATGGAGTTCAGTGAACATCAGCTGGTCATAACTGATCTAGCCACAATCAACTGTGTGTCGATCAAAGACACTGCGGACAAACAAACTGTCCTGCCACCTTCATTCCTAATAGGAAAAAAAAAATATGCGAGTGGCTGTATTTCCACTTTCATATGAAGTCTTCTTACTTTTTTGTTTTGTCACATGCAACTATAGATGTATAACTTTCTTAAAAGTAAGAACGCCTGAACATGTTTTATTTTTAATTAAATTTATTTATTTACATTTGTCTACCGAGATGGTCTTGGTGTATAAAAGCCTCCTTTCCAGAGTCTCAGGAAGAAAAGCTCCAAATAAGTAAACAATGCAAAGCATAAGAGGAGTTCAATGCATGCATCATTTCGGTCAAGGATAAAAGCAGTCAATTTAACAGAGCCAGTAAAAATGAATAGAATGGTAGCCTTAATTCCATTTAGTTTAAATTTAGTTAGCAATAGTGGAGATGATCAAGTTGAAAGGATGGGGAAGGAAAAGCAGAGTGACACAGGAGGTGGGGCGGTGACAGTAGAGTGAGACAGGAGGTGGGAAAAATATGAGAGAGGACAGAGAAGGGATGTAGGAGAGGATGGGAAGATTAGGGCAAGGTAGTGGGTGGAGATATTAAAACTGGACAGTTATTTGTACAATTTAAAAAAATTTCAGCTAATTAAGTGGTGGTTTTGACTTCTTTTGCTTCATTAAATAGATACAGATATCCTGGTGGGCAAAACATATCAAATTGGGACAAACTTTCAGATGCAACCCTTGAGCAATTCTGGACACTATATTCAAATTGGGCATGGCAAACAACAGAAACAATACATGGGGCGCAGCCTAGATGGCAAACGGATAAGCAGCATTTTTTTTAGAGCTCCACAAAACAGTACTAGAAAACAGGGAGAAATTATTTTCATTATCCAGAAATAGAAAAAAAATATTACGGAACTTAAGAACTACAACTCTACCAAATTTCAAGAAATATTATTGAGTTTTTCCTGTCAAAACATTCTGGAGAACAACACAGCTTTTTGGTAATGGCCAGTTTAAAGAATTCTCACTCAGAAACCACGCTGAAGATGGAGATACAACTGATGTCTCCACACTATATGAACAGTCGAAAATGGATAGATTCACTGATAATTTGGAAAGTCTCAAGGAAAACTGCCAAAAACAAACAGATGTACTAAAAGAAATACTGCAGCAACAACAAAGTAAATTACTTGATATGGAGACATCACCAAATGACATTGATGGAAGACTCAAAGAAGAGGAAAATCAGACAGAATTCTTACTTCACCAAAATAACTGGCTACTGAATAAAGTGGATGATTTAGAGAATAGGGAGAGGAGAACTAATATAAGAATATTTGGCCTTCCAGAAAAAACTGAGGGAGAAGACATCATCTCCTTTTTTGAAATCCTGGCTTCTTGAAGTGCTTGATTTAAAAGAGGGATTATCAAATGGAATAGAAAGAGCTCACAGAACCATAAGAAAATCTATACCCTCTTCCCCTAATGCACCACCAAGATCAATTGTGGTAAAGTTCCTGTCCTTCTTGGATAATGAGCTCATTTTAAAAACAACCTGGAGAAAAAGTCCCATAACATATAAACAGTCGGATCAGATTTGACAATGAATAGTCTGCAAAAGTGCTGGAAACAAGGAAAAAAACCTGGCCATTAGTGAAACTTCTCAAGCAAAATAAAATAAAAGCGCAGATGGTATATCCTGCTAGAATCAGAATTTTCTATTCAAATGACTTGAGAACCTTTAACAACATTGAAGAAGCTTCTACCTTCATCAAGAATAATAATATCATCACAATTCCTGAAGAAATGGACAGGACTGTTTCTACCAACTTGAAAAGATCTCCAGAAAAAAATACTTGGTCTGATGTAAGGAAAAAGAAACAAAGAACTGATTCTAAAACTACACAGTCTTCCAAATCTCTCAAAGAATCAACAAAGATATAGACTTCTGGACTTTACCTCAATATATATGTAATTTATCTATTATATTACCTATTACACTCAGAGACATTTATACTTTTTCTTAAATTTATACGTTATACAGCATACTCATCACAAGTCTGGTGGTTGTGTCCGATAATGTTAAATGGTTTTATAACTTGGTGACTTCTAAAAATATAGTTACATCTCATTCATAGGCAGAGGAAAACCAGATTCAAATGCTATCTTTCACTTTAGTATAATTAGTTATGCGTAAAGGAAGAACATAGACAACATTTACACAAATGTTTTTCTCATCTCCCTTTTTATTAATAGTATATTTAGTTCACCTCATTGTTGCATAACATGAATTGAACATTTTAATCATAGTTTCTGTGGCTTACTGACTTCACTACACTTCAAATTCCCATTTTAAAAGTAACATAGATATCCATATTTTTAAATGTGGAAAAAAATGTTAGTCACTATAAACAGAGTTCCGTTACTGGGTTCTGACAATGCTGTCATCTGAAACATTCTTATGCACTAGTTAGAGCTTCCCTTGTCTGCTATGAAAGATTTAAGGTGGAAATAGTTAGTTAAGGAATCCCCTGCGTGTCTGTTAAGGTAGCGCTTACAGTGTGATATCAGTTGCACAAGCAGTATATTTTAAGCTCATTTAACATGGTCTTTGGATTATTAAAATCTACAAACTCTGACTTCTTTTAAATAAATAAAGGGAATAGGTGTGAAATCAGTGACAGAGTAGCTGTTTTTCATGTAGATAACACAAAAACGAAGAATTTATAGTAACACTGAATAACATCCACTTGAAAAAGTAATAGAAGTATTACAGACTACATTGTTACACTTGAAGTAAACACACAGCTATGGTGATCCAGTAAAATGACATGTCTGATGCTTTCGCATTGCAAGTGTAAACAGGAAAATGTGTGTGAGATGCACACGTTAGCTGCAGTTGTGACATACTTCTGTGCAAATAAGTAAAATTAAGACAGGTTTTAGACCTATTATACTGAATACTTCATTAACCTGGTAACAGAAATCATCTAATTTCAGAAGCCACAAAGGGACTTATTACCTTGTACTTATAACTCCTGCTTGAGTATAATGTGCACATTGCTTTATTAGATAACATAGTAAACCCTGTATGTGCAGTGTTGTTTTCCCCTGCTCACACCACCTAGACATGTTCAATTAAATTGATTAAGTAGTAACCAAATAAACAGTGAATACAGTAGATAGTAAATTACTGAAAGTTGAACCCCACTTACCAAAGATTAGAAAGCACTAAAAGGTGAGGAGAGCAAAGTGGCAAAGATGCTGGTAATTAGCCAAAATTCTTACAACAACATGCAAGTAGTTGTTTAACTGCACTACTAAATTGTGTGGGCATGTCCACTTATTTTCTATGATGAACAGTTGATTTATTCCCAGCAAATCTTTAAGCCATGGTTCTATAACTGATAAAATTGGCATCTCAGACAGTCTTGCGAGTGCCTGTTGATGCAATTTGGGAGTTGCCTTGATGACGGGAAAGTACTGGGAAACCTATAGTAAAACTGCACATAGATTAGCATAATAAAGTAGTTTAGATGTCATTCATTCTACCAAGAACTGCTCGAATTACAAATTCACAGACATAGGTTCCTAGGAAACGCAAATCCTAAATGATATTCTGTATGCTACACACATACCTCTCAACCTGGAAATATCAAAAATCTGGACAAGGCCCATGAAAAATAGGTACAAATCGGTATGCTGATTAACATAAAATTTGCATACATAATTACATAACCCCGCCCACTCCAATGGGATTGTGGGATACCAAATTTCAAACACATACTGAAGAGCAGAACCAAAATACAGCAACAGAGTCTTCCTGCAGCCATTCCAATGTCCCATTACCAGGCTATTTCACCCCATTTACCATAAACATCAATGTGTGCATGCTGTTTTACTTCTACAGTGATTATTTGGATTTTATTTTTACATTTTATAGCACAATGCACAAACACTAGTAGACGATATCTGTAAAACAAAGCAATACTGTCTCACAATGAAAATAGACGTGGCATTAAAACTTCTCTGCCCTTGCAACTCACATTCATTGACAGCATTGAAACCCACACCACATCCAAAGAAAATGCATCTGGCCAGTGGTGGATAAAGATTACCTTTGGGCTGTTTCCAAATCATAGGCCCCTTGCACACAAAACAAGAAACATGCATGCATTCTTTGCTACACCTTCCTGACTTTATTTAAATGATATTCCTTGTACAATACAGCACACTTGTTAGACTTAAGTTAGGGAGCATTTTAAATTTATTGTTTAAACATTTTTCCAGTAGGCAATGAAACAAAACGCATGAACCAGTAATGACAAAACTGCCCTATTCAGAACATTTCCATGATAACAGTCTACTTCTGCACAATATAAATATATATATATATATATATATATATATATATATATATATATATATATATATATATATATAAAATCACAGTGTAAGCCATAGGCATGTTGCACTTATTTTCAACTGGGGGGGGGGGGCAAAAGGCCAAAAAGCAGGGACACATTTTAAACATTGCTTATATAATTTTGGAAAGTTGGTTGCATAAAATGTTTTGTTACCAGTGTGTACCCAGAATCCTGTGCACTACAGTCAGAGTAACATACCACTAAGCTAAATCAGCAGTTTCCTGAAGGACAGTAAGACAAACTTAAACGGCTATTATTTAGTGAATTCAGTTCTTTCTCACCATAGCTGTCAACCTCTTAGCACAAAAATACAGAACAAAGCCAATAATGGGGGAATACAGCCTCAAAATAGGGACACATTTCAAATACTGATCTTATAAACTTAGAAAATTGCTAGAATAAAATGTTTTGTTTTAATGCAAATCCTGAAAACCAGAGATTTAATGAGGAACAGAGCAAACATGTGAGGCATAAATTCACAAGTGATGATGGCTAGGGACTTTAGGCTATTTTTACCTGTACCTAAGGTACTAGAAATCCAGTAATATAAAACAGAATATCTTATATAAGCAGAATCTCTGAAAGCAACAGATTCGTTGTATAAAACTGATATACATAAAGCTCTTTTGCAGAACTGCTATGAATAAGTCAACTACGGTAAAATGCATTTCCTAATAATCCAAAATGTAAAATATTAACAGTGTTTCACACATACTTGATAACAATCCTTTTGTATACAGAAAAGAGAAAGGTATGTAAATAAATAAAGCATGGCACTGTTTTCACACTGAAAACATTTTTAGATATGCACATTAATAATTGTCATAATTAGTGTTGGAAATGGTGAGAAATTTATCATACAGACAGAAGGCAGACAGTAGACCTGAACTGCAACAACTAAACATATTTAAAACTGCCTTGATGAGCAAAACGCTGCTTCACCTTTGCTAATATCCTACAAAATGACAGGTATCACCTATAAACATAAAAATGCTAATTGCATAGGATGCTAAATAACAAGCATATTCTCCTAGTGGTTCAACATTTATTACAGCTATCTGATGCACAATATATTGTGCCATAAATAAAAAGTACACCACCAGCAATTAAGTAAGTTATAACACTGTTTAACAAATCCATGTGCAAACAAAGATGAGAAAAAATATGAAAAGCCATCTGAGTATGCAAGTGTAACAATATGTTATCTGCAGTTTACAACCATAATACATGTATTTATTATCCATCTAAATACCAAATAAATTCATTTGAAACAAAGTGAAATTAAGATGCAAAAGCCAGAATCCTAATGACCATTATGTAAACAGAAATTAAAAACGTACACAGCCATAAAGGATTTCATCTGATAATGGCTATTTATTCCTTCTTCAAAAGTATTCAAAGCCCCCAGTCACCATTTTCAATAGCATTTGCATTAAAGTTTATTAGCTGTTAATGAAGCATGAGGAGTATTGTTTCAGTAACTCAGATTTAAAAATCATGCCTCTTATGTGCCTGAATGGATTATAATGGAATTCATTACTGTATCATAAAACTGAATGCAAACCATTTGACACTATACAGTGAATTTTTTTTTCACAATATTTACTCTAGACCCCTCCATAATGCTGTCCTCTAATTTCTCTGATGAATAGTAGTGTTAAGGATTTTTTTAAGGTAAAAGTATAGGGCTAAAGTTGGCACATATTACTAACACCTTCCTGCACTGTCTTATCAATACATGCCAACCCTAACCTTGACCCTGTCACTGGCCTTAACCCTAACCTTACACATTACCTTAACAAAAAATTCTGTAAGACTACCACCAAACAAGACAGGCTCAGTTACACACACACACACACACACACACACACACACAATTAAGTACATCCCCTTAATTTAACCTTTACTATAATCCTAAAATACACACACACACACACACACACACACACACACACACACACACACACACACACACACACACACACACACAACATCTATCCCCTCCCCAACCAATACTCTAACCATAATCTACAAATACTTGCATGCAAACATACTCATCCATGCCTACACACACACCACATCTACAAATACTTGCATGCAAACATACTCATCCATGCCTACACACACACCACACTCTTCAGCTGCATCCTATGTTACCTTCTGTCTGCTCGCTCTGCAGTTAAACAGCAAGAGACACGTGGCTTTCAGCTCTGCAGTTGGAATCCTGTCCGGACAGTAGCTAGTGCAGCAGAATTCATTAATTGAGCTTAAACGTAAATATATTATCGTTTACGAGTCAGACTTGGCTTAAAAAGTAGATGCACGGCTTAGATATCCTGTGTTCTGCCCGAATGGCAGTCCAGCATTCAAACAGAAGCGTGCGGTATGCTGACGGAGCTGACGTCATCGCACACGTGATGATGTCAGCTCCGAAAGCCCGAAAAACAAAACAAAATAAATTGAAAAAACGGAAATAATAGGGTGCCACTCGGGAATCATGGCACCCCATTATTGGGACCCCAAAAAGTACAGTTTTGTACCTACCATAAATGTAGATGTTCGAAGATCCACATTGCTGCAGTCCTTACTTATGGGTAGTCCGCTGTCCTCGGTCGGCCCGAATACCAAAGTATTAGGCTGACGTCGGTCATGGGCGCTCAGAACTGACATCAGAGCGTCAGGGTATAAAAGCGCATGACCGACGTCATATCCTCAGTCTTTTCTTGCCCCAGATGTCAGAAGGCCCTAAAAAGAAAGGCCACAGCCCAAAAACAGGATACCTCCCAAAAACATGCCCAACAACAACCATCACCCAAACCATATTACCATGCCAAACTACAGAGGGGAAGGAGGGAGGTAAATTGGACTGCAGCAATGTGGATCTTGAACATCTACAGTTATGGTAGGTACAAAACTGTACTATGTTCTTCATCTCACATTGCTGCAGTCCTTACTTATGGGTAGAATCCCAAAGCAGAGGTAAAGGGAGGATGGCAAAATCATAAAGCATTAGGGGCTGCTAAAATGCCCTGTAATATAGCAGAGGCAAATCCAGCCCTAGACTTAGAATAAAGAGGAAGGTGGTAATGCTTGGAAAAGTATGTACGGAACTCCAAGTGGCTGCTTCCAAAATATCTTTGTAGCTACCCCTTAGAAAGGCAGTAGAAGTGGCAGTAGCTCTAGTGGAATGAGGTCTGATTCCAGCGGAACCTCCTTACCATGATGGGAATAACAGAAAGAAATACAAAACCCAATCCATTTAGAAATAGTTTGTTTTGAAACAGGTTTCCCCTGAGAACCCAAAGCAAAAGAAACAAACAACTGCTGAGACTGCCTGAACCCCTTGGTTCTGCTCAAATAATAACGTAACTGTCTGTGAATATCCAAAGTATGCAAAATCTTCTCCCCTTTATTTTGGGGGTTTGCATAAAAAGTAGGCAAATGAATAGTTTGGTTCAAGGCCACACTAGAAACCACTTTAGGCATAAAGGAAGGATTAGTACGCAAAGATACCCTATCCTTATGAAAAATCAGGAAAGGTTCCACTGCCATAAGGGCCTGTAATTCAGAAACCCTTCTTGCAGAGGTAATGGCCAACAAAAAAGCAGTCTTCCATGATAAATACTTTAACTCGGCAGTAGCTGCAGGCTCAAAAGGTTGTAGAGTAAGTTTTTCCAACACAAAATTGAGATCCCAAGCAGGAGTAGGAGCTCTACGTAGGGGTCTTATGTTCTTTGCCCCTCTAAGAAATTGTATTCCAACAAATTACTGGAACCACCACGATGATGATAAAAACTGTTTTATTTCAATAAAAACAAGCGCTTTCACGCACTAACAAGTGCGCTTCTTCAGGTTAAGAAATTGCTTAAACAAAGGATGAGAAAACAAAGGAGGGTCACAGTCATAGTGAGCCGAAATGGCTGCAGCATGAACCTTTATCGAGGAAAAAGACAAACCCTTGTCCAATAACTCAGTAAGATATTTAAGAGAAACACTTCAATCAGGCTTGGAAACATCAAAGTCCTTCGCTCTGCTCCAAAGAAAAAATCTCCTCCATTTATCTGCGTAAACTTTCCTTGTACTAGGCCTTCTGGCCTCCAAAATAACATTCAAAACTTGCTGTGGAAGCTGAGACCCTCCAGGGTCTAGAACAGAATATGCCAGGCTGTGAGATGCAGAGACTGAATCTTGACATTGAGGAAGTGATTGCCCTCCTGAGACAAAAGATGCGGAATCAAAGGTAGAGGCCATGGAGGCTCCCGTACTAAACTCCTCAGTAGTGGGTACCAGTGCTGTCGAGGCCAATCCGGCGCTATCAGAATCATGGATGGCTTGTCTATTCTGGCCTTCAGGAGTACCTTGGGAATGAGAGGCAGAGGTGGAAAGGCATAGACATGAAGATTGCTCCAACTGAATGATAGAGCATCCACCTTCCAAGCTGTGGGATGAAACATTTTTGTGCAAAACTTTGGCAACTGGTAATTTAGTGGAGAAGCGAACAGATCTATGTCTGGAGTCCCCCATAACACTGTCAACTTTTGAAACACATGAGGATCCAGTTTCTACTCGTGAGGATCCACAATTTGTCTGCTCAACACATCTGCTAAGGAGTTCTGTGCTCCTGGTAGAAACCTTGCCTGAAGATTGAGTTGTAAACTGAGAGCAGTCTCCCACAAAATCATCGCTTGCCTGCAAAGAGGGTAGAATGGGTTCCCCTTGCTTGTTGATGTACCACATGACAGTAGTGTTGTCTGTTTGAATCAACACCTGTCCTGGGTGAAGTAAATCCCTGAAAGCCATCAATGCAAATTGAACTGCTAACATCTCCTTCAAGTTGATATGCAAATGTTGAAGTCTGACAGGCCACGTGTCTTGCACCCATTTTCCATTGAGGTGTGCTCCCCAAGCCTTGTCCGAGGCATCTGTCATTAAAATCTGACTCGCCTCTGGTTGGGTCACAGAGAGTCCCTTGTTTAGGTGACATTCCTGAGCCCACCACAAAAATTCCTTCTGAATGCAAGGTATTATTGGAATGACAGTGTCTAGATCTTGGCAGTGTTGTGTCCATACATTTTTGAGATACCATTGAAGCTTCCTCATATGCAGTTTGGCATTGGGAAGCACCAGAATACAAGATGCCATGAACCCCAAGGCTTGAAGGACTGTCCTTGCAGTCAGCCTGGACTGTAGAGACATTTGATGGAAATAAAGAGAAAGGCTTCTTTGTTTGTCCGGGGTCAAAAAGGCCATCTGGGAAGCTGTATTCAGTCTCACACCCAGAAAGCACATGTCCTGAGAGGGTACTAGACTGGACTTTGTTTCGTTCACAGAATACCCTAGGCATCTTAACACTACCATCACATACTGTAGATGAAGAAGAAGTTCGTCCTTGTGTTGTGCAATAATCAGGCAACCGTCCAAATAAGGATAAATCTGTATTCCTCTTAACCTGAAAAAAGCTATCACTGGAGCCAGAACCTTTGTGAACACTCTGGGCGCAGTAGATAAGCCAAAGGGCAATGCAGAGAACTGATAATGTAAATTTCCAGCCCGAAAACGCAGGTACCTCCTGCAACTGGGCCTGATAGGAACATGAAGATAAGCCTCTTTGAGATCCAGAGTTACCATCCAGTGATCTTTTCCCAACAGAGGTAAAAGCTGTTGTAACATCAGCATTTTGAACTTTGGAATGTCCAGATAAGTGTTGAGGATAGATAAATCCAAAATTGGTCTCCACGTGTTCCCTTTCTTTGGCACTAGAAACAGGCGAGAATAAAATCCTAGTCCCACTTCTGACAGAGGAACTGGCTGTATAGCTCCTATTTGAAGAAGCAAAGAAATCTGCTTGTGAGCCTCTATCCTTTGCCGAGGAGGAACGTCTGGCATGCCTTTGAAAGGAGGCAATGTATGGAAATAAAACTTGTAGCCTCGGTTTATAATGTCCAATATCCATTTGTCCTGGGTGACTAAAAGCCAGTTTTGCTTGAAGAGTGCTAACTTTCCTCCCAAAGGAGCTGCCAGGCAAGAAGAATCTGGCAGCCGAAAATGCAGGTCATTGGGCCTGTTTACGAAAGGACTGGCCCCTGCTCTCACCTGCAGATTGTGCAGGCGAACTCCAAGTTCTAGGCCTGAATGTACTGTGAGCTCTGCCCCTGCCACGTCTAGATCTACCCCTAGATTGAGAATCAGAAGAAGGGTAGATCCACCCCTTAGTAGGCCAATTTCTACTAAACTTTGGAGGTTGCACCTGCAAAAAATCTTTAACAGTCTGCATAGACTTAGCCTTGTCTTCCATTTTCTTCAAAACCGACTCCACAGGGGGACCAAACAAAACTTCAGACTGTAAAGGGGCATCCAGAATTCTAGTTTTAACATGCTCGGACAAATTCTGATCCTTAAGCCAGGCGTGCCTGCGAAGAACTGAACCAGTGGCAGCCACCCTAGAAGAGGCCTGCACAGCATCAAAACCACATTGCAAAGAAAGCTTACCCACCTGTTCAGAGACATGTACTAAATCCTGCAATTCTTTACACTCTATGCCCTCTGCCAAAGCATCCACTTTAGATTTTAGCTGAGAAAGGAGGAAATTCTGATACTTCAACATATGAAACTGGCAATTTAAAGCCCTCATTGCTAAAGTAGAAGAGGTATACACCTTCTTACCCCATCTATCCAAAGCTCTAGCTTCCTTATCTAGAGGAACCAGATTCTTTACAACAGAGGCTCTAACACCCTTAGGCCCCTGACTAATAGTTTCTGGGTCCGCCCTAGGACTCTACAGATATTTATGAGCCTCAGGCACCCTGTAATATCTGTCCGGTTTAACTGGCGCAGGAGGCAAAGAATCTGGATTAAGGGAAGCCTCCGAGAAAACATCTTGAACAACATCCAAAACAGGAGGTATAGCCAAGGGTCTATGCTGTGGTAAAAACAAGAATTCCCTAAGCCTCTTCCTTGAATCAGAGAAATCCTGTCCTTCCCACTTAAAATGCTCCCTCATGGAATGCAGAGTTTCTGAAAATGAAAAATCCTCTGGAGGAGAAGCAGAAGGAGTGGAATCCTCTGCATCAGAATCCGAATAAGGAGGAAAATCTAGAATATCTTCAGCAGAAGACTCTGAGTCATCTGAGGCCTGATCCAAACTTTCCAACTCTGGCTCCACCCTGGGCCTCTTATCAGGAGGGGGCATAGAACCTCTAATTAAAGTAATCAAATCTTCTGCCATTTTAAGCATGTGCTTTTTAGGCACAGAGCCTGAAGTACCTGGAGGGACACCAGAGGAAGGCAAAACAGACCTGCCCTTAGAAGAAGCCTTAGGAATAGAAGCAGAAGGCCTAACCACCTTAGGCATAGAAGGGAGAACAGTAACTTGAGAGGCCCCTTCAGCCTGACCTGACTCCTGGGAGGCCACATCCTGCAAAATCAAAGTTTCCCCGAGACTCAACAGAAACTTCAGCCGGATCCCCCTGCTCTACTGTAGCTTCTGCAGGACCGGCGTCCGAAACGGACGAATCAACCTGTCTAGGTTTCAAGGATTTGTCTTTGCGCTTCTTCGTGGAAGCGGGCGTCTGAGGATCCGACGGCATATTATAATTACACCGCTTACCAAAGACTAACCTAGCACAATCTAACCTTCTTTTTATAGTGCGCTTATTAAACCTAGCACAAAACCGACACCCGACTACGTTGCGGTCCGGTCCCAAACAAGGAATGCAAAGAGAGTGATAATCCCTATGCGGTATCTGTTTCCCACAAGAAATACAATTATTCACTTTTTCTGACATCCGGAATTAACTGAGGCAAGAAAAAAAACAAAAATATTCTAACGGGTACTTAGCCCAACTTGGTTTCGGTCGGAAACTCAGAATTCGAAAATTTCAGAACGCCGAACGGCACTCGCAACGCTGCTTCTGCATCGGACCATGCGGCAAAAAAGACTGAGGATATGACGTCGGTCATGCGCTTTTACACCCTGACGCTCTGATGTCAGTTCTGAGCGCCCATGACCGACGTCAGCCTAATACTTTGGTATTCGGGCCGACCGAGGACAGCGGACTACCCATAAGTAAGGACTGCAGCAATGTGAGATGAAGAACATCTTGGTAAAACCAGAGTAATTTGGGACGGTTGGGAGGTATGGCTACACATATGGTTAAGGCAGGGATTTATAACAAACTACCTTTAATCCTTCAGACATTAGTTGTATAGCTGACTATTATGCAGCTGATATTTTTACTGAATATTGACAAATGTTTAAATAATAAAGTTATCAGTTTCTTAGTGAGATGGTTGATAAAATTTCACCTTGGAATTTCATCTTTATTTCTTTAAAGTAAAGGGCCCATGAGAAAATGTTTTCATAGTCTGCTTTTGCTACTGCTTCAAGTAGTAAAATAAGGCAGATTTGTAAATTGTAACTCTTGATGAGAAATTCAAGTAGAACACTAATTAAATAGATATGAGATAGAGAGATTTCTTAAGGCACTGTTCAGCTTAATAGGTTTTGCATTTTTTGAGTGTACTTACTTTTAACAATTTAATAACAAAGAAGGGAGTCTGCCTACTCTTGTATTGTGCTACTTGACACAGTCTTTGATCTTCTTCTTCTTTCGGCTTTTCCCGGTTAGGGGTTGCCACAGCAGATCACCTGTCCACTCAGGATTGGCAGTGGAGTTTTACAGTGTCGATTTGCCAGCCCGGCACCCAACCTTCCACAGAAGGCACACACATGCACACACTCACGCCTAGGGCCAATTTAGAGTGTCTAATCCACCTACAGCATGTCTTTGGGATGTGGGAGGAAACCGGAGCACCTGGAGGAAGCCCACGTGACCACAGGGAGGACATGCAGACTCCGCACAGAAGGCACCCCAGCTGAGGATCGAACCGGAGAACCTCTTGCAGTGAGGCGGCAACGCTAACCACTGCACCACCGTGGCCGCCCATGACACAGTCTTTGATAAACACTCTATTATAAAGGTTCTAAGGAGCTGTGGCTGTGCAGAACAGCTTCAGTAATGCTCTGTCTTGACTAGCATTTTGTTCAATATTCTGTGATGATATTCTCATAATATGAATTGATATTATAACTATGCCTTAGTATTAAGAAGTTTATAAATTGCTCACCCACATGGCCACTTATCAGGGCAAATTGCTTCTGGTTCATCATCAATGAGTGATCACTATGGTCTAATGTTGTCTTTCTTCATTGTTTCTTTTAATTTGTCACAACTACATTCATGTGTGGACATAAAATAAACTGAATCTGGTTATTCTTTCATTTGTCTCTAACTGAAAGGATGTGAGTGATACATAGGTATTTATGACATGTATTGTTCACTCAAACATATCTACATTATCATCTCTAGTGAACACAACTCTAAGGGTTCATTATATGGACTGCATAGTTTTTGTAGTATGATTTAAGTATTCTGAATAGACTTGTCCGTATTTATCTTTACTTATTGATACATTTCTAAATCTATTTCACTCAGTTATAACATATTTTAGTATGTAGCAGGGTGTTTAACATAATCATTAGTATACTGGTCATATCAGAATATTGGAGACTATTAATATGTATATATACTACTCTCAGGCTAAACAGAACTAATGTTAAGCAACATTTACTGTGTTATAAATGAGATTTTACTTTATGAATGTTTAAGTAGTACATGACAGGATTATATTCTGAAAAAGAAGTCTAATCTAATACAAAATTAAATTGTATTACCAAATCAATACTCATTTCCATGCAATATGTTAATTCATTATTAACAGTTATACAAGGAAAATAATAACTAATATTGTTAAATCTCCAAGATAAGAGAAAAGGTGTACTGAAGCTCGAAAGGGGCTAGTTTTTTTTTCTTTCTTTTTTCATGAGGGAAGTTATGATAGGCAATCTGTTAGATGTCTTCTAATCTAGCAGACTGGAAGTGTATTTCACTTCATGTACATTAGAGGGTTTAGAAAAATATTTATATACTTGCTGTTATACAAGTAATTTTGGCATTTTCTTTATTTTATTGGCCTGAACTAAACAATATTTTAAGTTATTTGACCAAAATTCAAATACTGACTACAATGAGAATTATTAACACAGTAGTTACACATTTTACATTTGGTATGGTATTACAAAATATAATACAAAACAAATATGATGTAAAGTTAAATACTGAGAATGGACTTGACTATTTTATCCTTAAACACCAATGGTTTAAACAATCCAAGGAAAAGATCTAATTTATTAAGCTATATGAAATTAAATAAAGTACAAGTAGTATTTCTTCAAGAGACTCACTTCAAAACAAATTATACATTTAGCTGGAATCCTAATGAATATATGATCTTATCTCACTCTTCATATAAGAAAAAGACTAGGGGAACTTATAGTCACTATGCCTAAATTCATTTACAAATATGAAGATAAAGGACTCCTAGCCATAGTAATAGTAAAATATAACAATAGACTCTAGACAATAGTAAATATATAATGGTTTCCAGGTATTGGGGTTGGGACAATAAGAAAACACATGGATCTAATAACTAGAGTATATAAAGGAAATTTGATTTTGGGAGGTGACTAATTGTATATTGGATAAATCAGAGACTACAAGCAAAAGAAATTTACATGCAAGTTCTATAGGAAAGCTACTTAAGAAATGGGAAGAAAGTGAAAATCTAATTGATACATTTAGTTATAAGGAGAACAATTCATTATTATTTTCACACCAAGACCACAGATTTGGGACACATACAAGAATTGATAAAATCTTCATATCTCAAGAGCTAAAATCAAAAATAATAAACTTTTCCATAATCCCTTGACCCTTTTCAGACCATAATTCATTAATTCTCAAAATACATACAGATTATAAGAAATTAATTTTTATGTCAAGAATTCCAGCTTACATTACAAAATTAAAACAATTTAAACCTTGATTAGATTCAGAAGTACAATTTTTTTTAAATATAAATTGCACTACTGAAATAAATGTAATCTTTGGGATACCTTAAAAGCCTATCTAAATGGAAAAATTATTTCATGGTATAAAAACAAGCTAAGAGTAGGAATCAAAATTATGTAACATCCAAAAACAAATTACAGATCTCACTATTAATTCATCTACTTACACACAAAATAATCATAAAAAAATGGATGACTTAAACAAAAGATATAATGAAAACCTAACTCACAAAACTAATATAGTAGAAAGGTTAAAACTTATTTCCTATGCAGTATCACCCAAACATATGCATAATTTAGCAATAAGATTTAAAAAAATTTGATTAAAAACAATAAGGAATTCCCAATATTATTCTAGCATGTCCAAAGGTCAGTTGTCAATCTCCTCTCCGGTCCAGCTGGTGAATCTGGGAATCTTGAGGCAATGTTACAACTGCCTCATGTACACAGACAACCCTCTCCTCCTCCCAATAAATTCTAACACATGTGAGAGATGCAACCATATAGCCAAACTGGAGGCTAAGCTCTCTCAACTCAGTACTGGCATAACCAGTCAGGAGGAGAAGGAAACCACACTCACTACAATTCCAGTCTCACATAGACCTACCACGACAGCAAACCAAACACATAATCACACAAAAACATACTCGGAGGCTCTAAATAAAGATCTGCCTAAGCAGCAGAGACCTCCAAAGCAGACACCCAAGCAACCGCTACCCCAAAACAAAACACGTGAAACACATATCTCACAAAGCCAGTGTGCCGAACAGTCACAGCCCTTAAGACTAAACAACACACCTGATACACTTGTAATAGGTAACTCTATCATCAGGCACACTGACATCCCGCTCACCAGGCTGAACAAGGAGAGGGTCACGGTGAGCAGCCTTGTTGGGCGCTAGGATCCGCCACATAACACAAGCACTCAGGTCACTCCAAGGCAAGAACAAATATGACTCAGTCATTGTCCATGCTGGTGTGAATGACCTGAGATGTACCTCCCTGGACTACATGAAAAGAGACATAAAGGAGCTCTCTGAGCATGTAGCCCAGGCCGGTATGACCCTGACCTTGAGTAGCATCTTACCCTCACCAAGAATGATGCCACAATATGAAGACAAGATGATCAATTTCAACAATTGGCTTAAGTACTGGTGTCATTCAAAGGTGATCCAATGCCTGTCAGCTTGGGATGATATGCTCGACAAGCCACGATGCTTCACTAGGGACGGCTTGCACCTGCCACCCCTGGGCTTTCAGATATTGGCAAAGGCTCTCGCTACCCCCATAGTGCCTTTTTTAGGCAAGGCTCAAAAGACAAACCCACCTCCATAGGTATCACAAGGGATAAGAAACAAAGAGTAATGTTACTCAACGCCAGAAGTCTAAACCTCAAGATGCACGCACTCAAAACTCTCCTTAGCATGGAGAACATCAATATCTGTGCAGTAACAGAAACCTGGTTCAGGGCTCCCGAGAGCACCCCAGCACTACCAGGTTATACCTAATACCATGCTTTTCGGCCCCAAAACTTGGACCGAACCACAAAAGGAGGGGGAGTATCGATATTCATCAAAGATACCCACACCTCCAGGTTGGTGGCAAAGCACGAAGTATCAGAGACTATCCATGTGCAACTAACAGTGGGTAAAACTGCCTTCCAGTTTATAGCCTGCTACAGACCACCCTCCCAAACCCAGGAACCCCACTCGGCCTTTCTGAGATCACTGGAAAATATGAAGGTCTCTCCAAACACCATTATATTGGGCGACTTCAACTACCCAAACATAGACTGGGAGCATTACTCTAGCTCCAACACCCTAGCCCAAAGGTTCCTAGAATTTATAAACTCAAATGCTATGGAACAACTTGTTACCACTCCCACAAGAGGAGAAAACATACTGGACCTGATCATCACCAACATGCTCCAGACAAGAAGTGTATCCCTCACTGGTAAGATCAGACCATAAACTAATCTCACTGGATATTCACATCCCGACCCCACCCCCTGCCCAGAAAACCACAGTGAAAAACTTCTCTAAAGCAAATTTCACACTCCTCAAAACCAAGGTGGAATCCTTCAAAGCTCCCGGGCCTGTGGAAAATATGGCCCAGACCGCAGAATCTTTTATAAACGCATTCTATGAACACCTTCAGGAATGCATGGATCATGCGATCCCAAATAAAACCAAGACCCAATCCTCCAAAGGCAGACGTCCTGTCTGGTGGACCCCAGCCATAAACAAACTATACAATAGAAGGAGGAAGCTACTAAATGATAGAGCAAAATCCCAAAAAGGGAAGGCATCACTAATCAGTATTAGCAAAAAACTACGGGCACTCATAAAATTGTCTAAGGCCAGCTTCGAGAGAATAATTGCACAGGACACTAAGGATAATCACAAGGCTTTCTTTAGTTATGTTAGGAACCTGGGTGGTAATTCCCAGATATGCTCAGAATTAGTCCAAAATGACAAAAAATACACTGAACCCACAGACATTGCCAACATCCTAGCTGACAGGTTCAGCGCAAACTTCTACCCCCCCCTCCCCACCAAAAGGGCAAATATCTATCCCAGCAGAGTGCTGCTCCCCCCCGACATCTCAGATGCTCAGGTAAGAGCAGCCCTCTCCAAAGCAAAAAACACAGCATCAATGAGACTAGACGGTGTCCCAGGCTGCGTCCTACATGAACTCCAAGAAGAGCTAAACCCAAACATAAAACTACTGTTATCTCAGCCTTACTACAGGATATGTGCCCAAAGAGTGGCGTACAGCAACAGTGGTCCCTCTCCATAAAGGTGGTGCCTCAACGGATCCTGGAAACTATCGCCCCATAAGCCTGACTAGCTTGGTCTGCAAAGCTATGGAAAGGATCATCATGGACCTCATAAATAAAGATATTGGGGACCTACAGACACTGGATCCTACCCAGTTCGGCTTTGTTAAGGGCAGATCCTGCCTCTTAAATCTGGTTGATTTCTTTGAAACAGTCACCAAGGCCATTGACGAGGGGAAGGTGGTCCACACAGCCTACCTGGACCTCGCAAAGCCTTGATACAATACCCCACTCGGGCATTATAGATAAGCTCACCAGCTTAAATATAAACCCCTATGTCACTAGATGGATTGCAAACTGGCTCAAGGACAGAACCCACATGGTTAGAATTGCTGGAGCCATGTCAGACTCCAAACCAGTTACAAGTGGTGTCCCACAAGGCTCAGTCCTGGGACCTCTCTTGTTCGGTATATATTTCTCGGAGGTACAGGCCAACACGGAAGGACTGTGGCTGACCAAGTTTGCAGATAACTGCAAACTGGGCGCCATAATCGACTCTCCAGCCGACACAAGCATCCTCCAAAAGGGCCTCATAGAAACAGACAACTGGTGCCAGAGCCATGGCCTCAAGCTAAATGCCAAAAAGTGTATAGTCATCCCTTTGGCAAAAACAAAGTGCCCACAAATTACCACATAGGTGGTAATCCATTAAGTACAGAAGAAGTAATTAGGGACCTGGGGACCCAAGTTGATAGAAATCTCTCATTTGACAACCACGTGGCCAAAGTGGTTAGAAAAACAATTTTATATAGCCCACCTAATCATGAAGGGATTCACATCTAGATCAGGGGAGGTCATCGTGCCTCTTTACTCATCCCTCATCAGGCCCATAATGGAGTACAATGCCCCCTTTTGGGATGTACCTTACCAGACACCTGCAGCAACTGGAAAGACCCCAAAAGTACCTCACCAAGAGGATCAAAGGGCTCAAACAGATGCCATATGTTGCCCGGTTAAAGAAACTCCAGCTCTACTCAGTGGCATACCGCCTGTTCAGAGGCGATCTGTGCCTGACGTATAAAGCCATGTCCAACCGGGAATTAATGGACATGCTGCACCTCAGAAAATCCAAATCCCATCGAGCTACGCTCGAGACTTGAACCTCAGCACTGAAATAAATAGGACATGCTGGAGGGACAGATTCATAACCCAGAGGCTCCCTTCACTCTGGAATAAAATCCCAGTCCAGGTTAGGCAGAGTCCCTCATTGACTCTCTTTCAAGAGGAATCTCGATGAGTGGATGGGAGATCGTAGGTTTACCCCGGGTATCACTTCTGTGTCACTGTTAGAGGCACAGTATACTAACCTCGAAAAAGGGCATAGCAAAATAAATTTAAAATGGGTGGCGAAAGCCAAACACATTCTGGCTAGGCTTATAAATGCCCTAGGGCAGATAGCCTAGTATGAACTTATGAACCTATTATACATAAAGGAAGGAAAAAACAAAAAAAGGTTTCAGATATAAATGATATACTAGATGCATTTAAACATTATTTCTCTGACCATTATGATACTTTACATATAACTAATACATCAAACTTAGACCTGAAATTAGTAAAGGTAAAGGCGATACCAGAAAAGTTAGACATTCAAAACCAAATATCTCTAAAAGAAATTACTCAAAAAATTAAGGAAAGTAAAAGTAATAAAACAGCGGGAATTTATGGAATAATTGATTAATTGTATAAGATATTTCCATCTTCAGTAATATCATTGTTTCACAAAATGTTGAATGAAATTCTAGCATAAAACACAACTCCAATTTCATGGAGATACTCCTTAATTACACCCATTATAAAAGAAAACAAAGACTCTTTACAGTGTAAATCTTATAGGCCAATATCTTTACTTAACAATGATTATAAAATCTTCATGTCAATATTAGTAGAATTAAAAAAATCATTGACACACAATAAATGAGGATCAAACAGGATTCATTTATAAAAGACACACACATGAAAATATACAAAGAATTCTAACACTCATAGATTTTCTAAACAGAATCAACCAAGAAGCTCTAATAGTAGCTTTGGATATAGAAAAATCCTTTGATTCGTTGAGCTGGGATTTTCTTTTTAAGGCTTTAGAATTGTCTGAATTTCCTACTAATTTTATTACGCTAATAAAGAATATTTATAAAAACAATTTGGCTTATGTAAAACTTGGGCCATTTACCTCAAAGGCTATTGAAATAACCAAAAGTACAAAGCAGGGATGTCCAATGTCTCCCATCCTGTTTGCCTTAGGAATTTAATTATTTGCCTCATTAGTACGCCACAACTCTAATACATCAGGCATTGATGTATATGGTCAACTCAATTCAAAAATGATGTTATTTGCTGATGATGTTTTACTCACGTTATCTTATCTCAGAGAAATAAGTACAAAAACTAGATGAAATAGTGGAAAGGTTTTATTACATTTCCAGCATTAGATTTAACAAGGGAAAATCTAATTATATACATTTGAATAAAAAGAGAATTTACCTTAACTACAAATTGTGTGATAGGAAAACAATTTCCCATAATAAAATATTTAGGAATAACACTAAGTGATAATTTGGAATCTACATTAGCCACAAATAATAGCAACATAATTAAAAAAATAAAAATGTTAATAGTAAGCTGGAATAAAATGTTCTTGAAATTTGAAGACAGATTACAAATAATAAAAATGACAGTACTTCAAAAAATCAATTATATTGCACAAACTATTCCTATAGTACCTAACAAGAAAATCTTAAAAGAAAGAAATAAAATTCTTTTAAACTTTCTTTGGTATCCAAAAAGAAATAGAATAGCCTATACACATCATATTAGATCTTGGGAAAAGGGTGGAATTAAACTTCCAGATCTAGAATCATACATAAAAGCTTCCATATTAAGAACTATCATTAATTGGATAGATCCTAATTATTCTTCAACATGGAAAACATTGCACACTATTATTTTTCTAAATGAAAATAAAATAATTAAAAATTGTATATTAAGTGAACAAAATAATAGGATGTGGCACATATTGACTGTTAATATTCAATATAATATAACAAAACAAACAAATTATATAAATAATATTTACAATTTATTCAGAAGATTTATATATACTAACATGGATATTAAGATTTGGCTAGACTTGATAATACCCATTAGCTCTACAAAGAATTTCTTCAATAAAATTCATAATGTTATTTTAACTAGATGGGAGGGGAAAAACTTCACTTGTTGGCAACATTGTATAGAGAATCAAGTAGTATTAGACATTCAACAAATTCAGAATAAATATGACATTCCATCAGCAGACTGGTTGACAGTACAAAGCATATTATCATATGTTAAGGAACTTAATAGTAAAATTATTAATTCTCCTTATAAAACTAGTCCAAATTTGATAAGTCTAATATCTGAAGTTATTTATGACAATTATAATTGGACAAATCTAATTTCAAAATTATACAAAATATTGATAACATATAAAACTAACCCTAATGCAAGATATTGGAATTTCATAGCAAAAGGATGTCACACCAATCTATCAACTGAGAGCAAAACAAATCTTTTATGTTCTGTTTACATTTAATTTACAAGCATGGAAAATATTTACATGGAAATAAATTCACAGGGCATTTATTACACCTGATAAACCAGCCAAATTCAATTCACTTGATAAATCCATTTGTTGGAGATGTTCTTTAAACTGTAAAGCTGATTGGTCTCGTATATGTTTTGATTGTACTAATATAAAAAAATTCTGGGAAGAAATTACTATTTTTCTCCAAGCTATATTCACAGATACCTTTTTAACCAAATTTTTAGTCCTCTTAAATGTTAATGATACTATTGGAATGAATAAAAAAGATCTATACCTACTTTGGTCCATACTAGCTGTGGCAAGGAAATGTACAACTAGAAAGTGGAAGTCTTCATAAGAACCTACTCTGGAAGAATTCTTGAGACTGATGGAAGAAACAACGACATCAGAAATCAAGGTGAAGGAATCGGGAATTTCACCTAAAACATGGACAAATAATCCTTTGGAAAAAAATGTTAACTCTTATCGAGACATCAAAAATGAACCCTAAATAATGAATGTGCAACTTTATTAATTGAATATTATAAATTTTTGTTACTAATTTCATATATTTTATTAATTTTTTCCCTCATTTGTTCAGGTCAATTGTACATAGTGTATATAAAAGGTTTATACTACTTGTTTATTGATTGTATTGTTAAACATTATATTATTTGGAAAATAAAAAAATATTTGAAAAAAAGAATAAAAATTCTATATCAGGAAAAAAAGAAACAATACAACATGTATAAAGTATTTGTTGGATCATCAAAATCTTACGCAAAGATCATTCACTCAAACATATCACTTTGGTACAGCAGAATAAAACAAAACAAGACCAAGCTGGTTTCAGTGTTGTCCCCCTCCCTTGCCCCATGCATTAGGATAATCCCTGTATCCCTCCTTTAATATGATTTAATCTGGATTACTATACCTTGAAGAAATTAATGCAACAACCTCAAACAAATAATATTTTTTCCAGCCTGTCTACACCAAACAAACTTTGATGAAATGGATTGTGGCAAAATAGCTGTATTCCACATAAGCCAGGGCAAAGTAAAGGAGAAATCAGGAAGGCTGAAAACAATGTCACTCGCAGCTTGGTGAATATAAAGCCCTTTTCTAACTGCTACTTCAGCAGTCCTGATTTTGTAATAGGGTTAGGGATATCACTACCCCAGCTTAATGAGATGGGAAGCCTTGAGTGCAATAAATTTTGTAGCACTATTTTCTTTAAGGGACTGGACTCCTGAAGGGAACAACCAAATTTGTTTAATCTTAATACTGAATGCAAAAGAAACCACCCTTCAATACAAGTACTTATTACTAATTTTTATTTTGTTCTAACCTTAAAGGCGCAATAGCAGTAGGCATTTTGGCATAATTTTTTGTTTCTCTTTAAGCATCTTCTTTTTCAAAATGCATTGTGCCCTAATAAGAAGAAATTATGATGCTTTACTTTTTTCCCTATATGATTGGGATCTCCTTTCTACTCAGAAGGAGTTTTCCTATATGCAATCAAAGCACATCTTTTCGACTCATTGTTTGCTCCAAAAAGGGTAAGCTGAAGGACAGAAAAAAAATTCCCACTCTGTACCACACCAAACCCCCTAAATTACATATTTTATATATATATATATATATATATATATAAACATATATACATATATATATATATATATATATATATATATAGATATATATACATATATATGCACATACATACATACACACAAGCATGCATACACAAACACCAAATCCAATGTCACACTACGGTCGAGAAAAGGAGAAAAATCCCTGACAATCACACTGCTAGCTTGCACAATACAATACACTGGAGTAAAAGACAGAGACATTAAATCCTCAAATCAAAGCCACTCTACCACCAATGCACCATTCACCTGTAAATATGCCATTAGGAAGATACTACTCAGGGCTACCGCTTACTGTAAATCTGTTCAGAATCACTAAAGTACAGTTGTGTACACTTACCATAAATGAGTGTATTCACTGTTGCAGTCATCACATTTGGGTTATCTGCCTGCAGGTAGCCCTCAGTTGGCCTGAATGCCAGAGTCTTGGGATTTCTGCATTGGATGCTGCCGCTTCTTCCATGACGTCAGGACATCACGGGTATAAAACATGCAGCCGACGACATTACAATCAGTTTTTCTTGCCCCAGATGTCAGGAGCCCCCTAAATAGGAAGCAATTACATGGTGTGGAACACCTCCAGCAGAAAGCAAATACCAATGATATAAGATAAGCCAAACAAGAAGGATAGGTAGAAGTAAAGAGAAGTCAAGGGGCTGGAGGGAGGGTAACCAGGACTGCAACAGTGAACACACTCGAACATCTACATTTACGGTAAATGTACACAACTGTACTATGATCTTCATGTTTCACTGTTGCAGTCATCACACTTGGGTTGATTCCCAAAGTGGAGGATGGGTGGAGGCAGTCAAGAAGCATTAGGGCTGGCAAGCAGACCCTGTGAGACTGCTGTAGCAAATCCAGCTCTGGATTTAGAAAGGATTGGCAAGTGGTAATGCTTGGTGAAGGTGTGTACAAATCTCCTGGTTGCAGCTTCCCGGATGTTCCTAGCAGGGGCTCCCCTGAGAAATGCTGTATAGGTTGACATAGCTCTAGTGGAATGTGTTCTGATACCCTGTGGGGCAGGTTTCCCATGATGTTTGCAGCAGAAATGGAGTGTGCTACACATGTAGAAATGGTTTGCACTCTGCCCTTGTAGCCAAACTGACTAGTAGTTGGTCAGAATTTCAGAAAGGTTTAGTCCTGTTCAGATAGAACCTAAGCTGCCTGCTCCCATCCAGGTAGTGCAGGATCCTTTCCCCTGCATTCTGAGGACTAGGGAAAAAAGTTGGCATATGAATGGATAGGTTTAAAGCCACACTACAGAACACTTTTGGCATAAAAGATGGGTTAGTCCTGAGGGAACCCTGTCCGCATGGAAGATAATGAAGGGTTCCCTGGCCATAAGGGCCTACCATTCAGACACTCTTCTTGCTGAAGTGATGGCTAACAGTAAAGCTGTTTTCCAGGAAAGGAATTTTTAACTCTGCTGAAGCAGCAGATTCAAATGGGCGGAAGCGTGGGTTTTTTCCAATACAAAGTTAAGGTCCCAGGCTGAAGTGGGAGCTCCCCTGGGGGGGGGGGGGGGGGGGGTCTTAAATTTATGGCTCCTCTCAAGAACTGTTTGACCAGATGATGAAAGAAGATGGGTGGCTCGGTATTATAATGAGCTGAAATGGCAGAGGCATGAATCTTAACGGAAGAGAAGCACAGGCCTTTGTGGAACATTTCTGTTAAGAAATCTAGTCTATGGGGTAAGCTGGGCACATTTGTGTCCATTCCTTGACACTGGCTCAGTATCTTTTCCACTTTTCTGAATAGGATCTTCTAGTAGTAGGCCTTTTTGCCTCCAGAAAGACATCCAGCACCTGTTTACTGAGGTTTCGGGGGGATGAACCAGTCTGCTAGGTTCAGGGATTGTAACGGAGGATGCCAAATCTGGCCCTCCTGCTGGGAGGGTATGGAGGGGGTCTGAAGCAGGTGTCAAGGTGGCAGTACTGTCAGACTGTGTAAAGGTGGGTACCAGAGCTGGCATGGCCAGTCTGGTGCAATCAGGATTTTCCTTGGTTTGTCCTGTTTGATCTTTAGTGGAACCTTCGAGAGGAGGGGAAGAGGGGGAAAGGCATAGATTGAGAAGTTTTCCCATGTAAAGGACAGAGCATCCACTTTCCATGCTTGGCTGTGTGGAGTTCTGGTGCAATATTTGCTCAATTGAAAGGTCTGTTGGGGAAGTGAAGAGGTCCATCTCTGGTGCCTCCCACCTGTGATCAGCAGCTTGAATGATTTGGGTTCCATTTTCCACTCGTGCGGGTCCATTAGGTTTCTGCTGAAGTCATCTGCCATTGAACATAATTTGCCTGGCAGGGATTGAGCTTGTAGGTGCACTTGGTTGCTCAAGGCTGTCCCCCAGAGCCATGGCTAACCTGCAGAGTGGGTAGGAATGGGTTCCCCCCTGCTTATTTTATGTAGCATGTAACTCTGGTGTTGTCTGTCTTTATCAGTAGTTGGCCTGGGAGAATAAGGCGTTTGAAGGCTGTCAGAGCATTCTGTACAGCTAACATTTCTTTTTGATTGATATGCAGGTGCATTTGCTTTGGGCTCCATTTGTCTAGAATACCTTGTCCTGCCATGTGAGCCTCCCCATGAATAGAGTGAAGAGTTTGGGCGGCAGGGGGTAAAGTGAAAAGGAGTCCTTCGTTGTGGTAGCAGGCCTCTGCCCACCAGAGTAACTCTGCCCTTAGGCAAGGAACAATAGGAATCATTGTTTGCAGGTCCTGAGAAAGTTGATACCAGAGACTTTTTAAGTATCACTGAAATTTCCTCATATGCAGTCCTGCATATGTAACTAGTAGAATGCAAGAGGCCATGAACCCTAGGGCTTGCAGTATTTTTCTTGCAGATAGCTGGGTTTTGGTGGCCAGTAGATTGAAGTAGTTTGTCAAACACATTTGTTTTTCTGGAATGAGGAATGCCATTTGGGTAAGTTGTGTTCCAGCTTGCTCCCAGGAATACAATCTGTTGGCCGAGTACCTGATGTGATTTCTTTTCATTGATGGTGAACCCCAATGAAGTTAGAAGTCTCTTTACAAATGTCAGGTGCTGGAGTAGCAAATCCTGACTGTCCGTCTGAATCAGGCAAATCATGCAGGTTTGTGTAAATTTTAATTTTTCTCTGCCTGCAAAATGCAATGGCTGGAGCTAGGCATTTTGTGAATACCCTGGGTGCAGTAGATAAGCCAAAGAGAAGTGCAGAGAATTGATCATGCATAGAGTCTGCTCTGAAACGCATGCATTTCCTGCAAGATTCCCTTAGGAGGATGTGCAGATACACTTCTTTAAAGTCTAGGGTGGTTAGCCAGGAGTCTTTGGCTAGCATAGGAAGCAGCTGTTTGAGAGTAAGCATCTTGAGCCTTGGAACCACCAAGAAGGAGTTGAGAATAGACAGATCCAGGATACAGCACCAAGAGTTTTCTTTCCTAGGGACCAGAAACAGTCTGGAGTAAAAACCTTGTCCCCTATGCTTCTTTCTGGGACAGGTCAAATAGCCTTGATACTGAGATGAGAAAATACTTGGTTTTGGGCCTCTGCCCACTGATTTGGGGGGAGGTCTGGCCATCCGCTTGTTTTGCATGTAGGTCAAGGATAAGTCATTGTGAGATTTTACCATAGGATGTTGGCTTAGTACTCCCTGCTTTACAGGTGGGAGCACTCCATTGCTTAGATCTGTGCATACCCTGAGACTGTAATCGTGGTGGTATGCTGCCCCTGGGTTAGGGCCGAGAAGGTCTGGGAGGGACTAGAAAAGACCAGCTTTTTGAAGGCCAATGCCTACTGAATCTAGGTGGCTGTACCTGTAGGAAATGCTTTAGAGTTTGCATAGATGTAGCTTTTTCCTCCATCTTTTTGAGGACTTCTGCTTTATTGCCAAACAAGCGTTCATGATTTAGTGGTGCATCTAGTAATCTTGCTTTGACAGTCTGGCAAGATATGTTCCTTAAGCCATGCATGCCTTCTAAGAACCGGCCCAGTGACAGCAGCCCTGCAAGATGTTTCTAAGGCATCAGATCCACATTGTAAAGCATGTTTTCCAACTTGGTTAGCAGAATGCATTAACACTTGTAAATCTTTATGTTCTGCACAATCAGGAATCCTCAATTTCTGTTTAATTAGTTCCACAATATGCTGCTAAAACTTTAACATATGAAACTGGCAATTTAAAGCCCTGATGGCAAGAGTAGCAGAGGTGTACATCTTCTTACCCCATCTATCTAAAGCCCTAGAGTCCCTGTCCAAAGGGGTAGGGCTTTTGGCTATTGTAGCCTTAATGCCTTTAGGTCCCTGGGAAATGGCCTCTGGATCCGCAGTAGGATTCTTAAAGAGAAAATTGTACTCTGTAGTACCTGTCAGGATTCCTGGCCAGTGGAGGCAAGGTATCCAGGGTAAGACTGGATTCCAAGAAGACATCATCTACAATCTCCAGAATGGGGGGGGGGGGGGGTATAGCTAGAGGCCTGTGCTGAGGCAAGTCTAAAAATTCTCTGCGTCTCTTTTTGAACTGTGAGTAGTCCTGGCATTCTCAGCAGAAATGCCCCCTTAAGGAATGCAAGGTTTCACCAAAGGAAAAATCCTCTGGAGGGGAGGCAGAAGGGATGGAATCCTCTGCATCTGAATCCTCATAGGTAGATAAGGGAATGTCCTGGTAATCAGAGGGGTCAGGGTCATCAGGCTCACAGTCTGTAGAATCAGAAGGAAAATCAATCCGTTGTCTCAGAGGGGGAAGGCTGGCTTCCCCCTAATTAAATTTCTTAGGTCATCAGCCATTCTAAGTATTTGTTTCTGTGGCATGGGAGCTTCAGCATGCGCTTTGGTCGTCAGTTTTCTAGGCGAAGTGTGAACTCTGAGCCAGAGAAACTCTGAAGATTTAGTCAAAAATGGAGATGTCGGTTTAATACGAACATCAGAAGGTTGGAATACACCCTCAGAAGCCAGTGCCTGCACAGTGGCTCTGGACCCATCCAAGGTAGAGACATCCGCAGGATCCATAGTTGAAGAAACAACTTGCGGCATACTGGACTCCGAAAGGGTCTCATCAGAGGCCTGCGACTCTGTAGAAGCAGGTATCAGGGGCTGTGACGGTGCCTCACAGATTACCAGCCTATGCAGTTTGTCTCTGTCTTTATCCTTACGTTTTTTCGGAAGATCGGTAGTCAGATGGCTTATCGAAGCCATTTCAGAATAAGGAAAGCAAGAGCGAAAGAAATTAGCGACAAAAATAGCTCAACGATGAATAGTTCGGGCGTTGAACAAGGCATAAAACCGACAGGGAAGAACATCGTGGTCTGGGCCTAAGCAGAGCAGATGGTACAGTAAGAATGAAAATCTCTGTGAGGTGTTTGCTTTCCACAGGCCAGACAATTATTAACTTTTTCTGACATCAGATAGAGCAAGAAAAAAGGATCCCCAACGGGGTACTTATCTTTTAGAAGACTTCAGGTCTGAAACTCGAAAAACAAAAATTTCAGGAGGCGGCCGACCGGCACTTCTGAACTGCTTCTGCTTTGGGCACCGCACATCAAGAAAGACTGATATAATGGCATTGGTTGCATGTTTTATACCCATGACATCCTGATGTCATGGAAGAAGCAATGGCATCCAATGCAGAAATCCCAAGACTCTGGTATTCAGGCCGACTGAGGGCTACCTGCAGCCAGATAACCCAAATGCGATGACTGCAACAGTGAAACACAAAGAACATCTATGTTGCAGCATCCCTCTCAGTTTTGTGCTCCTGGCCTTCCCTAGCATTAGCTGCATCACTTTTCTTGCAAATCAGTATGACAAAACAGTTAGTTCAAAAACTTTAGAAGAAATCCATGGATTAAATTATTTTGGGACAACTGTGTTATACAATCAGTGAATGAATCTCTTACGTAACACAGGAAATTCCCCATTCCTATTATTTGCACAATCAACTATGTCCATTTTTCTCATGATCAATGAATTACAGACCTTGTCCTTGCAAACAGGTAGCACATCTCATCATATTATGAAAGCTGGTAATGATAAATATTATTACAGAAAGCTTTTGTTAATATCTCAACAATAACCTATTGGTAATCATATAATTTATATTCACTAAAACTGTGGTAGCACTCGTCATCAGGAATGTTTCTACAATGATTGCACAAAGCTTTCCTACTCTTACTGGTGTAACATAATAGCCTTAGTTCATGTCATGTCCTTGCATTACTTTGTTTACGTCATAAACCTGAGTAGAACTTTCAACTGTCGTGACTCATTAATATTGAAAACCTCGGCCAGAAGTGCATTTGCTCCTTCCTTTTAAACACATCACTTCTTAAGGGACTTACCCCCCTAGGGATAAGTTTCTCTCCTCTACTTCTAAATTACACCTTTTGGAAGAAAACTAGTTAAAACAGCATTACTTTTCAGGAACATCCAAGATGGCTCATACTAATCAGCAGCTTAACTTCTGCTCTCCCAGTGTGAAAAAAGGCACTGGGAGATCAAGGACAGGAACCTTTTCGTAAATTCAGTTACTGGCTAATAAGTATAGCGCATAGATGTCAGCAAAGAAGAAACTAAGCGAGCCTGAAAAAATCAACTAGAACAGGCGAAGAAAAACACTGGCTGAGAAGAATCCTACAGCTGTTCGGCTAAAAGTTAACCCTCCAGCTTTGGTATAAGACATGGCTTCCAGTAATCTAGAGGAAAAAATAAGTCAAATGTGCTCAGAGATGATTAAAATAAATTTAGCACTGAAGGAGTACAAAAACTCAATGAACAAAAGGCTGGGAAAAATGGAAGACTCTTGATATTCAAACGCAATGATTAAAATTAGAGATCAAAATGAAGAAACAGCCAGCTGAGTAGGAGACTGCTCAAGAAGAGGTGTTCCACAAAGTGGCAGAATTAGAGGAGAGATCATGCAGGGAAAAGCTGAGATTTTCCACTGTACCAAAAAAACTGGAAGAAACAGACTATTAACATCATGAAGGCAAAAATAACCAACTGGATTGATATTCCACAGCAGTTTTTGTTAATTGAAGGGGTATATCATATGCATGCTCCAAACCTGGCCATGAGAAAGCACTCAAGAGCTGTATTAGTAAAGATACAATCCTACCATCTGAAAAAGCCAATTCTGACAAAACTGTGGTAGAAGGACAAAATACTAAAAGCTAAAGACAGCAGAATGTCTGTGGGAAACGTTTTTTTTTTTTTTCACTGTAAACCATGCAGAAGAGAAGCACATTTATTCCAGTTAACAGGGAATGCCAAGAGGCAGGTGTGAGACTCAAGCTGCTGTACCCATCTGTCTTCAGAATATTTTTCCCTGGAGGATCAAAGTCATTTTTATCTAGAACAGCTAAGGAGGAAAGACAAAAGCTTATTCAATAAAAAGTGAGCCATCAGGCAGAAGGATATCTGCTTCCAAATGAAAATGCTTGAGAGAGAGAGAGAAGCACATAAGTTGACTAAAAGAATTGGGAGTACTTTAGAACTGAACTGGCATCTGGAGTTGGAAGATATAAATGAACAGGAAAAAGACCACCCACAAGGAAATTAGTGAATAAATTAGAGATTACAAAGAAAAAAAAACTTTGTACAACCATATTTCACAAATGCAAAGTATGAAGAATGGACATTTGTTGACTATGCTAAATTTGTGGGGGACTGAAGGGCTTTTGCAGGGGAAGGGAAGAGTAAGGAAAAGCGCAACTGTAAGAAAAACAAATTTCTATTTTTAACAGTATTTCTATAAAACTTTTTCAGGATATAAATTACTTTACACAGTAAAGCATTTTCCGATACTGTATGTGATAAAGATACTAAAGCAAATATATGACTTGTTTTCATATATTTGCTTTAGTATAGGACTTGTTTTCATTCTTTCCTCTCTTTTAGTATTAAGGACTATATGCACCGCAATACCAAGAGTTAAAATAAGGCTGGACAAAACTAAGTTAATAAGCTGTAATCTTGGGTTGCTGCGATGTAGGTGGAGTGTAAAAGTACATAAATCATAATATATGCAGAGCCTGTGTATTTTCTCTTACTTTTGCATAGATGTTTAGATTTAGAACATTCACTTAATCTAATAGCAAGGTTAAGTGGAAAAAAAAAAACATAAGACCACCACTGAATGCAATGAAGTTTTCCTTTTTGCAATAAATGTTCAGTGCGACTTTAGAAGCCTGGAGCGGAGGGCTACATTTTTCATACTTTGCCATGGAGACAAGCTGAGTTAAGGCAATAAAATGTCAGATCAATGTTTTTTGAGGCTAAAGTTCCTGCTTTTTGAAAACATGCAATTTGTTTTTCAAATCTGGCAGGGGAACAAAGATAAAACAAGACAGCCATTACTATAAGTAGGAGCAAAGGTAGTAGCATGCATCGTACCATGAAAAGCCTTGAATTTAGGTCAGATAATTCCTGTGTATGCAGCTGTCTATTTGGGACTATTAAAGATGGGGATTGGAATTTGATTAGCAACAATGAGGCTATATCTGGGGGGCCTAGTAAGGAAAATGCAACAAAAAAGGTAGATGGAAGATTTCTGAGGAAAGGTCTGAAAATATTTGGTATGGAAGATGTAAATTCAATGGTAGGAACTCAGATAATTTACATATTATTCTCTAAGGTACAATAACTGGGCTACACTAGACAAAGATGGAACGTACGTTTAATTGAGAGCTTTGACTCATCCAGTAACTATTTCAAACATGCACAAATAACAAGATAAAAATGAGACACTGGTGCTTCCCCACCTATCTGTTAAAAAGACAGGGATTTAAGGAATGGGTAGTAGAAATTTGGGAGTTCTTAGGGAAGGCAGAAAGTTCTTCAGAAGGTACAGCTACTGAATGGGATGAAATGAAAGTAGAGTAGGGAAGAGTGTATAAATAAATGAAAATGAGATATAGTTAAGTAGTAACTAGACTTATTAAGAGGGGCTCAGAAGATTAAATTAATGACGAATAAGGAGAAATCTCACAGAACAAGAAAAGGTACAACTGCAGAATATTAAATGGAAAATAAGGGAGTACCTGGATAGTATGCATGACTTTAGAAAGACTGCTGTTAAGCAACTTCTTTTTGATAACTCCCAGATCACAAAAAACGTTTAGTACAATGACTTGGGAAACAGAAATTAGAAAGGGTTGTTGACAAACTTAGGGAGTCTATAACATGAAAAATAACCAGAGATCCTGTAGAGGTATTAGAGATATTTTGGAAATTTTATGAAAATTTACATAAAGCACAGAATGTGAAAATTAAGAAAAAGCACAAATGGAAATATTTATTGAATACTTAAATATATCACAGGAACACTTCGACCAGTACAATAGCCACAAACAAAACCAAAATACTAGTGATGGCATGAGGAACAAAACAATAACCAAACTTCTTTAGCATATACTTTATTTTCACCGCTTTCGTCTAACTTCTTCAGAACTAAAAACAGCACTTAAAAACTTCCATACTTGTATATACATACATACTCATTAAGACCATTACATCACACCATTAACCAATTTCCATTTAAAGTACCACAACAAAATTTTAAATCTTAAGCCTACAAAAAACATTTATTTACATACAATTTCCTAGATTTCAAAAAACATTTGATATTAATAACTTCATTCAGTCCTGGTGTTTTATCTGCCTAAAGGTGTAACTGTCACCAAGTTTCTTTTTGTTCTAAAAAATTCTTAAAATCACCTCCCCTTGCATCTAACTTAACTATTTCTAAGAATGAAAAAGGACATGTTTTATATGTCCTGCACTCGACTGTGTGTCTATATATAAAGTGCTTTTTTTTCATCTCTATTTTTGATATTCTAATAATGCTCCCTCATCCTTTCATATAATGATCTAGTGGTCATTCCTACATAAAAACTAGAACATCCACTGCACAAACATATACCACCCCTTTTGTCTTACAGGTGGCATGTCCTGGTACTTTTATAGTGCTGGGATAGCTTAATATATTAATAAATGGACCTTCCAATATATATCTGCAGTACCTGCAGCATCCACATTTGTACATACCTTAGTTTTTCTGAGTGTACAGGATATTTGGTGTATACTTAGTGTAATCCCTTTTAAACATTTTTTTTCAAATTATAATTAATATAAACAAAACTGGGTTTATTACCTATAACCCCAAACAAGTTTTTATTCCCTACTAAACTCTTACAGTTATTTTCTATTATTGTCCTAATTTCTTTACTATCTACTGACATTTCCAAATTACAAGTGACTCTATGATGTTGTTTACTCCCCCCCCCCCCAGTTGATGCACTAGTTCTAAATGATGCTTTTAATATAGGGGGCATCTCTCATATCTTTTACTATAAATTTCATCTGCTAATTTACTAAGTTCACTTTTATTATACGCTCTAGCAATAAACATCCCACAATTTTTTGTAAATTCTTCTTTTGTAACTTCATCATTACTAGTCATCCAACTACGCCTTATTAATTGACCTTTTGGTACATTTTTTTCTCATGAACAGTGAAGGATTACTTTTATTATATTATTTATTATATTTAGTATTGTATT
This sequence comes from Protopterus annectens, assembly GCF_019279795.1. Taxonomy (NCBI): domain Eukaryota; kingdom Metazoa; phylum Chordata; order Ceratodontiformes; family Protopteridae; genus Protopterus; species Protopterus annectens. The sequence continues at coordinate 1,896,126,890 of NC_056741.1, forward strand.
CCTCATGCCAGTTTTGTTTTTGAAGACTTAAATATGCCAAGATTAGAGGTAGACGAAGCTCAACAATTAACAGTTAAGAAAAGAGCAGATGAAACAAATGGCGATATACAACTGATACGCAGGAAAAGTACTCCAGTGAAAGTATGAAAGCTAGGAAGCAAGAAAGTGATAAAGATCTGACAGGTTTTGTTCAACAGTATTTTGAAAGGAGGGGAAGCACTAACATCCTGGAAAAAAGCTATGATGATTATAACACCTAAAGTTAGTCATGACCTATTAGATCCAGCTTCATACAGGCCCATTTCAATTTTAAACCATGACTATAAATTGTTTATGCCTATAATGGCTAAACAGTGGCAAAGGCATTGTCAAAATTGATAGATATGGAACAATGTGTCTTTGTGGAGAGGAGGTAAACATTTTGACAACATTAACAGAATAACGATGATCCACAGGGAAGCAGAATGTAAGAAAATACTGCTATTGTTGGTGTGTCTTGATGCTGAAAATGCATTTGACAGACTAAGCTGGGAGTTAATGAGTAGGGCAATGAAAGTGTTTTCATTTCTTAATACAATAAGGTTAATTAATGGGGATATATGAGGGATTAGATGCAGAAACCAAAGTGGGACAGTTCCTCTCTGATAAATTGTGTCTGAACAAAGGAATCAGGCAAGGGTGTCCTCTTTCCCCTCGGTTGTGTTATATTTAGAACCAGTGTCAAAAAAATAAAATAAAGGACTCAGAAATTCATTCAAAGATATGGTATGGTGCTCAAGAAAATTTGACTATTTGCAGATATTTTGTACCTGATGGAACCAGAAAAGGACATTTCAGTGTTGTGAAATAATCTGAGACAGCTCTGGGTTTTTTGGGATCTAAAATTAATTAAGTTAAAATAAAGGCTGTAGCTATAAACTATATACTCACACATGAATTGGCCCTGCAATACTCATACTTATGGGGGCATTATAAAATGAATTTAGGAGTATGGCTTAAGGAGGATTTGGTTATGGTAGCCAAGGATATCTGGGAAGACACTATACAAAATATAATACAAAAACTGAGAAACTAGAATCTCTCATCTCTGGATGTGGATAGCAAGATAACAGCAGTGAAAATGTTTTCACTTTTTTTTTTTTTTTTTTTAACATGGATCAGGGATATTTTCATCAGCCAGAGAAGTTGTAGACAGGAATTCACAAAGAGATGACATATTTTATTTGCAAGAGGAACAGGGCAAGAGTCTAGTGGGATAAACTGATCCTCCCAACAGAATAAGAAGGGTTACAATTTGATGTATTATCAGTGTTTACTCCACTGGTACATATCAGCTAATGTAAATAATCTGCTTTGGTATTCTAGAACAGCAATACTCCTTTGTTATACATAAACTTTAACTACACAAGTCTACAGATCTTAATAGCATCCCAAGCAAAAACATCTCTGCTCATTACATATATCAACTACAAGATTGCACAACAGCACAGAAAGGACATATTTCCCAATCCAGTTATTATAGTAGTCTCACACAACTACTAACCATTTGTTTTGACTAAATACGTGCCATATGTGTGTGTGTATATATATATATATATATATATATATATATATACGGAAAACACTTTAAAATGTACCAGCACATCTTAAGCAGTAAACATTATCAAGTGAAGTGCTCTGGCAAAAATTACACTTTTGTCTTTTTTCCCCAACTCTTTATACAGAGTAGCCAACAGATTCAAGATAATCTCCAATATAAATAGGAAAACATCCATCCATACCCATTAAATAAATGGCTGATTCATAGATATTTGTACAATATGATCTTACTGCTTTATGGAATTACCATGAAAGAATAAATAGACAATCCATTGCCAGAAGTAGACTTAATGGAAATTTTCATGAGAGCAACATTAATGACAAACTTTCCAAGAAACATACTAAGGTCTTAATAAAACTCAAAATGTTACAGAAGCATGAAATCAAATTATAAATCTAAAAGACAACAAAGCCACTGGGATAGGAGGATTACTTCCAAAAATATCCACACATTTTTTCTAATAAATGTCATACAACTAAATTATTTAACAACTTTTAATTTAATCACAGTTTCGCTCATCATGAAGGCATACCTTAAAAGCACCAATGCCAAAACAAGAGAAAAGTCTCATTCCATTTTCCTCTTGTAGATCTATTGGGACACATCAAATAAGGACTACAAATTATGTAAATTCCTATGGACAGGACAAAAACTTTTTATGCCCTCACTGACAGATAAGGCCAGAGACGTTTTATAATTTATAAAATTATTTTATAAAATTATTTTAATATTGTCCAAAGTCAACACTAATAAACCATGCAAACTACAATAAAAATAATTAGCAGTCATGTACCTTGACAATGAAAAGTCGTTTATTTCCTTAAACTGAAACTATGTTTTCTAAGGTTTGGAAAATGTTTTTCCAGATTCTTATGTAAAGGTAATAAACATGTTACAATTACAATAAGTTAAAATGGGGACATTTTTATCTTGAGAACTAAATAGAAGAAAGGAAACTAAACAGGGATTCCCTTTATGTCTACTACTTTTTGCAATAATTATACAGCCACACACAAAAGACAACAGTAAATGGTTTTCTATAATTTTAACTCAATTATTTGCAGATGATAGTCTAAAGACTTTAACCAATATAAAAACTTCAGTTATAACTGAAATTGCAATCAATTATAAAAATCTAAAACCTATTTAACAAATAACCTCAGCAGCAACATCCAGATCACTTACGATTAAATCAAATTTTCTACAGAATTAGTTCAAAAGTTTTTTACCTTTGTGAATAGCCTATATTTGATAAATTATTTGATTCCAAAAAATATTACAAAGTTCAAACTACTGTTTTACCTCAACCTCATCACACATTAGGAAAATAAACATTCAGTTAATTTTGCTAGTATCCAAATGAAACAAAAATTCCTTTTAAAAATCACATCAGAAACTGGAAAATCAAAGATATGGATATACTGGACATGGAACCTTATGTGATGATCTCTAGTTTACATATACAATTCACTAGGGTGTATAATCTTAAACAAAATACAGTTGCATCTGATTTCTGTGAAATGCTAAAATCCTAAGCTTTAGAACAAAACAAGACAACAGATAATTAAGTGTAGTTATTTATAACTAATAACTATTTAACAGATTTATAACCCCCAAAAGTCATGAAATATTTTAAAAGGTTTCCTGAACTTCATTTTTTTATTTCCTTTTGGTCTAACAGGATTTATAGAAAGAACTAAAGTGGACAAAATGTTTAACTGGAAAGAGAAAAATGTGCTGAGTAGTATAATTATTTAAACAAGACGTGTATTATGTCAACGGATGACAATTATTAAATATACATTTACGTCTAATGACTAATTACTTATTCAGAGAATGATAAACTTTACTGCTGCAAAATTACAGAACATTTCTGTTTAACAATATTAAATATCCCAAAGTTATATATATATTCTCTCGGTCTAGTAAATGTATAAACATCATGGGTAAAGGAGACTTCCTATTATCTGAAGATACCCTTAAATATACAGATTCAGTAATTCATGACTGACTTACAAATGAATGTCATAATTGGTGTCTTGTCAAACTGCCAGGTTAAAAACAACTTGGATATGCATTCTTTTATAGTCCTCATACACAAATCAAGCATCTCATTTTCAGTAATAAATTACCCAAATGGATTGGTCTTTGATATACTTGAAGAAGTCCAACACAAAAGGAGAGTAGGGTTTTATAAACCATTACTCTGATCTACCAACATAATATTTCCTGCAGGAGAGGGTGACACAGACACAGTAACCAATAATTTAACTCAGGATGAAATACTGGAAACAATTACTGTCAGGGTACTCCCTAGCTGTTTTATTACTTCCTTTAATTTACAATCAAAAGAAATTGAGTTTATTTTGAAAAGAAATTGGAACATTTTTTCGATGCAAGAAATTTTAGACAAATTAGGAGATTTCCCATCCTTTGTATATAGAAAAGGTAGGAATTTAAAATGGCTTTTGGAATTGGAACCCCTGATAGTGAGTAGAACGGAAGGTACATACAAGTGTGAAAGTTGCAACTATTGTAAATACATTACAACAGGAACACACTTTGAAATTGGAACAAATAAACTAAAAGCAAAGGGTAGATTCAACTGTAATTCCAAGTTTGTTGTCTACCTTGCTACCTGTGCAAGTCTGTCCAGCATTTTATGTTAGAAAGACTGACAGGAAATTGAAAGAGAGAATCTACAAGCACACATATCACATTAGGAAGAAACACCTTACAAACGCTCTAGTTAGACACTGTTCAAAACAGCAAGCTAATTACTTCCTTTTTAGAGTAATTAGTCAGGTTCCTGTGAGTGCAAAAGGGGGCACCACCATTTACTTTTGGAAAAACAAGAGCTCCTTTGGCAACTCGGGTTGAATTCATATAACCCATCTGGATTAAATGAGGTGACCTCTATCGCATGTATTTTAAAACTGAGGAAAATTTGTTAAAAAAAACATTTTTAAACTGAGAAATTTAACTTTACAGAAAAACATTCTTGAAACTTACATTTTGGTTGGGCTGTAATTTTTGAAAGAAATGTCTATTCATTTTATCATTTTAGAATAACATTTAAGTTAGTGTGCGTTTACATATTTAAAGTAACGAGATGACAAGCATTCGGTTTTGATGTTTGTTTAAAGTATATGTCTTTCTTACTAGTATTTTTCTTATATGTTTCTGATGACTTTTAAAAGGACATTTAAGATGTAGTTACAGCGACTTTAGCTTTGAAATCAGACCAACTTAATTGATTCTAAATGCATCAGGTGATATGTATTTAAACAGAGTGGTTTTCTTGGTGACACCGTCTGAAGGTGTCTTATACTGAGGAGACGAAAAGCGCTTAACTACTGATTAAAACTGTGTTCGTACGTATTTGAGTTGTCAGTTGCCGTTTGTATTCAACTTTATTTCATCAATGTTATTACTTCATGAAAAGTAATGATATAAAAAAAAAGGATGCATTTGTTCTCTTACATAAAAGCATGGCAGATCATGTATATCAAGATCCTGAATATGACAAATTCTTGAAAACAGACAGCAAGACAGAGTACATCTTCAACCAGCCAGCGATTCCAGAAAAGCCATCTGGCATCTACAAAAGCATTCAGTCTGTTAACTGCAAGATAAACAGAGATGTAAATGTCTGGCCAGACAATGTAGTCTGCAAATTTAATCAATCAAGAAGAAAAACAGTAAATGGTTTCTTGCCTTAGAACACAGCATTCTCCAGCAGAACAGAGTGCAAAATGTACAAGCTACTAGATGTCAATCATTCTTTCTCCTTAACGATGGTTCACTGAAACTTCATTTACAAGTGACTGCAAGCAAACTAATAGCCTTACTTTCTAACACCATGTCTATATACTGTCACTGTCAGGCAGAAGGCAACTGGTCAGCTCTGTCCTTTCACCTAGTTTGCAAAAGCAACATAACCTAGTTTTCTTTGTTTTTAACTACATCTTCTGGATCCGATTCAGAAATATGCCAACTCTTAACAGAAACCTACTAACTATAGTAGGTTATACTTAAATCACCTTATTTTACATATCATGTATGAACTCAAGTTAAATGTTTGCCGACTAATACTGCTTAAATGGAGATGGAAGGAAGCAAACCCATGCTTATGCAATAAAGTCCATTACTAATGCATACATCTAATTTTCTTAACTTGCATACGACTCACAGTGGTATCCATGCGAGAGGATGCAGCAAGACAAAGTCAAATTCTTTGCTCTTGTCTACCCAAAACTGTATTCAAGGAGTTGAAATAAATGCTGTATTACTTATGATGTTATGATTCAAAGTTAAGATGTATTAAAGTGGTGCAGGAGGGCTTTCCTTGCATGGAATGTGCAACAGTGAATAGATAAAATAATTTATTTTAATTTATATGTTGTTTCAGCTGAAAAGCTGTGCTACATCATTACTTAAGCATGTATTAACTCTGTTGCATAGTAATACAATCACGTGAACCCAAATATTATGTACCCATAACACAGGGAAACTCCATGACTTCCAAAATATGTGGTACCTATGTACTACAAACTATGAATCAATAAACTGCATAAAAACATTTTTTCAGTACCCAAGCAATGTAATAAAATATTCAGTTTGCTCATCCATAGCAGGTGGTATGCATGTTTATATTTAGCGCTTCCCTGAATAATATTACAAAAATAATTTTTTGATGTACAACTTAACAATATCTGCCGAATTTATTACCCCAATGAAGGAGGTAGAATGTTGTTGGAATTCAGTGATTTAGACTTTAAAAGCAGGACTATATCAAGATGGAAGACTAACGTTTGGGTTGAGCCTGCTATGACGAGAAAAAAGTAGGCAAATCAAAAAAGGGTATCATGAAATCAATCTGTGCCATGCAGACAAAGAAACAAATGACAAGTAAATGCAAGGGAAAGTATGTGGATGTATGTTATATATTTTTATTTATATATATATATATATATATATATATATATATATATATACACACAAGTTAAAATATGGAGTGCAGGAAATCAGAGTACAACAATAAGTGAAGGCAAAGGCAAAAATAAAAGCCCTGTCAGTCACAAAAATATCAAGACTTTTTCAGGTGCATAAAAAAAAAAAGTTTACCAACTATGCATTTCAGGCAACTCCTCTAGTCCCATTTCACTGGCATCAGGGATCTGTCCCAATCCTCCTGCAGCTCCCTTACCAGCCCATTTATTCCTTACACCTTTTTACTTACAGGCAAGCAGGAAAGCAAGAAATAGTGTGTCTATGCTGTGGGAAGAAAAGAATTTCTTAAATGATATGCCTTATTCCTCTCCTCCTTGGAGAAACAATAATTAACCAAAAATATGCAGGTGCAATCACACATGCAGCTCTTCACATATGCATACAGTACATATACGCCTATCCTTGTCATGAGGTCAGAAACTCCATCCATTTACTACTAGGGTGCAACAGAGCAGTGCAGATCATCAGAAACTTCACCCTAGTAGAGGGGATCTGGTTGCAGACTGCTCCATGCCTGGCCCTCAGGCTCCCAGGTAGCTAATTAACTGTAAGATGCCAGATGTACAAGATGGCATCTTACCTTTGTACTATGGGCTAAGTTACGATACTGCTGACTTGCTGGCTTTCATTCTTTCAAGCAATAGGTACTGTGGGAAACGTTAACTGTTTATGCTACATTAAGGACCTGGCCTTTACCAATCAGAGGTTGTGCGAGACAGTGGTCAAGAGGAGAAACCCTTCAATTCAAATCCGTTAAACTAACACTACTTTAAATATGTGAAAGGTTAAACTTAGAATGGGAAGTGACCGGGAAAGAGATTTTCAAATTTCCAACAAGTTTGAAATCTTGTGCGTTTAAAGTAATGAATTAATCACTTGACAGAAGAAAGTCCAGTGAAGGGAAGTTGTTATATAGGGAGGGACTGCGATGGCAGCGGGCAATGGTATCAAGTGTCCATCCACTAGGCACTCTGTAGATATCCAGCTGTGGTCCTTTTAATTACAGCACAAGAGTAAACATTTTCTGTGGAAATGAACGAAGTCTACAGCAGCTCTACTCCAAACATTTAGTCAGTCACTCATTAATTTTTAGAACTTGCCAAACAGTGTGCCTGGAACATGTTTCAGCAAGAACGCTTGGAAAGCAAGTCGATTTAGACTTTGGCAGGAATCCATGGTTCCCACTGCAGATATTGAGAAATTCTTAACTATTCAACTATGTCAAGGAATTGCAGAGAAATCTGGATGATGATTCAATAACACTAAAACATACAGGACAAGAAGAAAGCAATGCCCATTTCAAATGAGTTAGGGAGAATGCAACAGTATCTCCAGGATTCTCCTTCTGCTGCAGAAAGAATGAAGGAATAAAATCTTAGGACAGTTGTACAAGTAGAGAGAAAAGTGTAATGAAGACAGTAGGTATGAAGAGTGCACAGCGCATAGGAGACAGGACATATGGAATTTTAGACATAGCTTATAGGCTGAAGATTTAAAGACAGGTGGGAAGAAAGTTCTGAATGAGCAGTGTGAACAACAAAGGTAGACGGAAAGAAAATGGAGAACTTTCTGAAGGAATAAGTGTTGGCTGAAAGTGTGAAACAACAGCTGGTATGAGCACTCAAAAACAATTAGGACTGCCTCATATTCTGCCTGTGAAATGAATGGTGTCTGAAAAGTACGCATACATGTTTGTCAAACGCTGGTGTAAGAAGGTCAATGGGTAGGTATAGTGTCAATAATGAGTCTCTCTCAGAAATGGAGTGAGACATGAGCAGATGAGATGGTGTGCAAAGCACACAGGTAACGGTGGTTAAAGTAAGTGGAGATGTCAAATTATAGAAACAGTTCTCAGCTGCAGTAGACTAACCAAAAGGGTATGATTTTCTGTAGGCAATGTCCAGACAGACCATCGTAAAAATGAAGGCCAAGTTAAGAAGCAAACATGAAGGAAGTTGAGCCCAAAGAAATCTGGAAAAGAGAATCCTAGAAAAGAAACATAATGGCCAGAATAACTGTGGCTATCACAAGTAACTAAAGGACAGGTAGACACACACGCACACACACAAGCAAGCAAACAGCAATGATGGCAAAGACTGCAACCCATAATAACTTTATATATCAGAAGTAATCAAAGGAGAGGCATGCGCACACACACCAATAATGGCCAAGACTGCAACCCAGAAAAACTGAAACAATTAGAGCCTTAACATACCCAAAACACTAACTAAAGCATAGGCCCACGTGAGTTAGCTCAGATTAGTGAACTCCACATGGTAAATTAGAATTAAATACAGCAAGAGTACATTTGATCCTGGTCTCACTTGTTGAGAGACAGATCACCAAGTGCAGCTCACCAAATAAAGGTGAAATGTGTTTCCTCAAATATGAATAAAATCATTTCTACTACACATATCAAAAGCACAAGGTGCCAGAAGGAAACTGTTAACCAGTTAAAATGTATAACATGGTTACCACAAGACAAACAGAAGAGGATACAGTAATAAAAAAAAAGAAACAAGTGACCTTGCACAGCCTATTAAACACGAGACGACAGTACACAGCAGTCAGACAGAAGAGCCAACGAGGTACAGCAATGATGTCTTCTCAGAAATTGTTAGGAACAAAGTTATGATGAAGCAATATAGTGGTACAAAAGCTAACAGGGTGAAATTTGCATTTACCAGTTTAAGCAGCAACTAAGATACAGATGTCATCCGCATGACCAAACTAACTGGTCTATATCTAGATTATACCTTCATATAGCAGCCCAGACTATCCAGACAAGAACAGCAGGAATATATAACCCTGTTAACCAATACATGTAATATAAGCCATAGCAATTGCAGAGTGGAGCTGTCTTCACTTAAGGACAAATATCAAATGATTATACACTGGTACAGTAGTAGGTCCACATATATAAAATCACACGACAAAATATTCAGGCATAATATGACATGTAAATGGTTGCCTAGATGCTGCTGTACCTACCAGAACTACACCCAGGACTAGCCCTAGAAACAAACCACCCTGGTGGCATCCCAGAGTAAACAAGATATACAACAAAAGGAAAAAAAAATGATGGCAAAAATCTGGAAGTGTAATTCCCATAAAGATAGGAACTCACTCAGTAAAGTAAATACGTAGGCAATTAAGAGTATTAATCAGGTCAAGCAAAGCCGACTGTGAGGTTTAAGACAGCCTCCCAGGTGAAAGATAACCACACGACCTTCTACAGCTATGTTAGAAACCTCAAGAGCAGCATACGGCAATGTGCTGAACTGGTGGTTAATGGTGCCACATTCACTGAGCCTGGTGATATAGCAAGCCTGTTAGTGGACTCACTAAAGCCAAGAACAAGGTCTCAATGGGCCTCAATAACATTCCAAGATGTCTACCGAATAGTCTAAAATACGACTTATAAGGACCCCTGGAGTCACTATTTAACTACAGTCTTAAAACGGGGTGTATGACATGAGAGTGGAAGATTGCAAAGGTCATCCCCTTTTTCACTCCCTTCTTCATAAGCAAGGACCTTCAACAGATCGTGGAAACTACAGACTCATTTGTCTGACAAGTTTTACTTGTAAAGCCATGAAAAGAATTATCACAGAAATTATCAACAAGGACATAGTAGACCTCCAGACAGTAGATCCATTCCAGTTTGGCTTTGTTGAAGGACAGTCATGCTTACTGAATTTGGTGGACTTCTTTGAAAAGGTCACTAAGGCAATGGATGAGGGGAAAACTGTATATATTGCCTACCTAGATCTGGCTAAATCATTTCATACAATACCCCACTCTGCCATTATCAAGCTTGTGGAACTAGATATAAACCCTTAATAACATGCTGGATAGCTAGCTAGCTCACTGATAGGACCCAGAAGGTGAGAATCAGTGAGGCCACCGCCAAAAAGAGGCTGGTCACAAGTGGACTCCCCCAGGACTCTGTGCTGGGTCTACTCCTCTTTGGCATATACTTTTCAGATGACAAAGCCAATGTCAAAGGTCTTTGGCTGACCAGGTTTGCAGTGGATTGTAAACTGGGAGCAGTCACTGAATCCCCCCCAAGATGAGAACACCCTTCAGGAAGATCTAATGCAGACAAACGCTTGGTGCCAAAGCCAGTGCATAGAACTCAACACCAAGAAATTCATTACAGTACCTATGGGAAAGTCTACCACCCTGGGTAATTATGTCAACAATAAAACAACCTTAAAGGCTGATTCACTAGGCAGGGATCTGGGAACTCACATAGACAGTAACCTGGCCTTCGACCAGCATGTATCCAAGGTGGTAAGAAAGTCCTATGTTACTTGGCTTATAAGCAAGGGTATGGCATCTAGGTCCAGAGAAGTCATCATATCACTGTACTTATACCTCAACAGACCCATCCATAGGAGTATAATACTCCTTTGGTATGTACCTGACCAAAAACATGCAACAGGAATGTACACAAAGGTTCCTTACAAAAAGAATAAAAGGAGTAAACACAATGTTCTACGCTGATCACCTCAAAGCTCTGCCTCTTTACTTGGTATCATACAGGCTTCTGAGAGATGATCTTTCCTTGGCATACAGGGCATCCCTGAACCCTGTTTTGATAAACCTTTTGCACATCCACAAAACAAACAGCATTACAACTACTAGATTAAAAGACAGTTTGTTTACAACATAAATAGGACATGGTAAAGACAGATACTCTCTTTTTGTGGTTTCTCAAAGAATTCCCATTCATGCGAAGCTGAGTTTCGCCCAATCCTTTTTAAGCACAACTTGGGACCAATGGATGGGTAATCGTAAATTCACAAAAAGTAAAAATAAAATGGCTGAACTCACAGTAAATCAAGTGGTAACAGAAGTAAACAAATATATAAATAAAAAACACGAACCATGCTGAAGTCAATGACTAACGATTTCAGCGTGGTTCAAGTGTTTTTTTTTTTGTTTAAATATTTGTAATTGAAATTCACCCCATGGTCTGGCTGCTATATCTCTGCTGGACAAAGGCAGTCAGTAAATCACCACCTATATAAATCAAATTTGTGGGTCACATTTGGTTTGCATGGCTAGGCACATCAGGGCCTTAATGGTAGTTAGCCTAGTATACACCTATGAACAGGAGCGGCCTTAGGTCAACTGGTGCCCTAGGCAAAAGGGCTCCACGGTGCCCCCCATCCCTTGCCTACCTACACCAAATAAATAATGAAAAAGCGTCCCTACTACAGTGGCACCCTAGGCGGCCGCCTAGCTGGCCTATGCCTATGAACCTACAAACTGGCAATCCCTATCCTAGTATGAATGAGAGAGTGAGCCAGTCTTTGATTTGCTGCTCATAAGTGCGGAGATCAAAGATACAGAGAAATGGAAAAAATAAACCGCATGTTAGTAATACAAGCTCACCTGTTAGAAAAAAATCTAATGCTTTGGGCTGCAGAAACAAGTATGGCTAGTTCCAGCATGCAATTCAAAGTTGCTTGACATTAGTTCCAGCATGCAATTCAAAGTTGCTTGACATTAGGTATGTGAAAGGACAAAAGAGTCTAGCAATGTTGCTGTAAGACAGCAGAAATGAAGCAATCAACATAATAACAGCTTCCTGATTCACCCTGCTAGAAGAACTCAAAGGGCAACAAATTTCATGACAATGCCATCGGTCAATTCAGGATCTAAGACAGACTACGACAGAGCTGAGCATTGTATGCAAAGGACATAGTAATACAAGTATGTGCAGGATGTGGCCAAAATGTAGTCAGCTAATCTGCATGCATATTGCTGGAGAACCTCAGCCTATTAACTAAGTGTATGTCTTGGGGGTCACATTAACATCAATTGGAGTCCAATTGCAAGGACAAGCAGCCAGGACACAGCATGCTTAAAACCTTGAAAAGTGAGTAGAAGTTTCAGTCCATAATGTAACGGATGTTCATATAATATACAATACAACGTACTTGTATATACATATTCCAGCCAAAAGGAGACAGAGTGTCCATCTGATCTGCCCAATTGTTAACAGTACTCCTCAGCTGCACCTTACCCTCATACCACCCATTTCATACCCTCTGAATACTTCAGTACACCTGCAGATTTAGGGCTTAACACCTACACCAACATTTCCCTCTGTCTACTAATCTAGCACTGAAGCACTTCCTCGTATCAAACCTGAATTAAGACCCACTTACTTGTGGATCACACCTCCACTATTACCTTCCAATACTCTTCTTACCTAGCTCATTACCTTCACACATGCAATAAACACCTTGAACTGAAAAGTAACTTAGCAGGAACATATATACTCATGGCGCTGTAATCCCACAAGTCTTCTTACAGCAAATAAAGTTACATCATCTGTAAACTCTCCAACTGTACTTTGAGTAAAATTTAGTGATGAACTTAGGGAGCAGAGAACAGTTAGGCCAACAGTTACATGCTTCTTAAGGCCGTACAGTGAAAATGAAGAATGTCCAACTCAGTAAAATGATTGTTGTGCACCGTGTGAGGAGGTAGTCTCACTCAGAAACAAGCACAGAGTGTATGTGTGTGTCTGTGTGCATGCAGACATGTGCACAATACAAGCTAGGAGAGCAAGCTATCAATCAGGAAGTGGTTTATGACACATCACACTTTTGGACCAAACAGGACAGATAAGTGCCACCAGAAATGACAATGGGTGGACCTAGGAGCAAACAGGGCGCAGTAAAGGCATACTGAGGCACCTCCCTCATTCAATGGTAAAGTAAAACCTTTGTACAGCAAGAAATGCTGCTGGGGAAAATTAGGCAGTATGAAAGGCAATGCCCACACTCTGATCTTTGTGACCCTTCCACAGATATAAGCTCATGAAATGTATTTATTCATTCATTGACCACTGATCCTAGGTGGATCATTTTCAGCCTCAACCTGAGGTTTTACAACCAACAGTACATGGTAAGGCACAAAGTATTTAAACATCAAAAATGTGCAAGTCTACAATGAGCAAAATCAGAGTATGTGTCAGCCAAGAGCCAAAGTATTTACAATATGGATTACATTTCATCCTTTTTGAGTAATAGAGTGCAAGCATGTCAAGCAGAACAGATAAATGCTGACTGGAAGGGTAGTTACAGAAGTAGGGCTGGGTCGACAGCTTGAGACTTAGGGGAACAGGAGGACAGAAATAGTGATGGTGACTGTATGAAATGCCAATACGTGACAGAGAGAGAGAGAGAGAGAGAGACAAGTCTACCCACTGGGTTTTGTTTGGTCATTAATTAGAAGTCTGTTGGAGTTTTCTGGAAATAATTTGAAATACATTTTGCAATGGTGTGTATTAGTGGCAATTTGAGATTTAAGAGCTAGCGTGGAAGCATTTGCAGCATGCTTGGTTACAGAGGTATTATTTCATTTCCTTACGGATGTGATGGACTTTATTATCCAGTTCCCAGATTTTGGGTGTAAGTATGGGGAAGTGTGAAGTGGACAGCAAAAAAAAAAGAGATCTAATTATGTATGGAGGCAATGATCTCTCTAGGATTCTTTGCACTAGAAAGGGTAAGCTATAAGCTTGAAGAATAAATTACCCAGCAGGACGATAGTTCTTTGTGGTAAAGGCAATCATTTGGCTTTTTTGGAAATGAGTCAAAGGTTTTCTTATCTAGGTCAGAGGGTTATACATCCACAAATGTTGTTAGACAAAGAGTTGGGCTTGCATGTTTTTTTCTGAGATGTGGTAGCAATGAGGGAGGTCATATTCTAGCTAAGGAAGCGGAACACCTTTATCTATGCCAGTCCAAGCTGCAAGGTTGAGAAAGTGGGATATTATTTTTGGCCCAGAAGAGAAGTTTATTAATTTTAGATGGTATATGGAACAGTTCTTTTTCTCTAAGCATATGGCCTAGCTGGAGGATAGTTTGGATTTATATGGAAGATGAAACAGCACAGCTTTGATCATTTTGGTGTGTTAGGTTGTATGCCACAAGCCAACTGAGAGAGTTAATGGTTTTATTGTTTTTTATGATGGGGAGGGGGCAGACATGTAGATGACCATGTAATCTGCATACAGAACTATTAGGATGGGGAAGTTGTCACTATGAAGGTTGCTAAAGAGGGACAACAGACTGGGAGAGAGAGAGAGAGAGAGAGACAAAGAATGGAGCCTTATGGTTAGCGCCTCGGCATAATCGCCTTCAATGAGCATAAATTACAGAACACACCCTCTCATATAAATACTATAATCAATTAAACAATTACATTAAATCATTTGCCCCCATGTATGCGAATCTTTTTATGGCCAAATTTGAATTAGAGTATGTACATACTAACAAATTCTTTCAAAATCATGTTCTATTTTACTACCGCTACATAGATGATTTGATTTTTCTCTGTAGCGGTGGTTATGAACATATTTATGAATTTTTTTCAGATTTAAATAATAATAGATTTAGTTTACATTTTGATGGCCTACAGTTTGGTAATAAAGTTCATTATTTAGATATTTCATTATTTGGAGAGACAAGTAATCGGATTCAAACAACTGTATATCGTAAATTTACTGATAATCAGTTCCTTTTTGGAACTAGTTGCCATCCTTCACATACATTGTTAGCCTTACCTTATGGAGAAATTATCAGATTATCTAGATTGTGTAATAATGAAATAGATTTAGAAAAAAATATCTATGATTGTATTATTATGTTTTTAAAAAGAGGTTATAGTATGGAGATGTTAAATATATCTATTGATAAATTATTAGATAAAAACAATAATAGCAATGTTAATAAATTAATGGTTAACAGGAATAGAGAAGATTTTATTTTTTCGCCATACGTTAAAAATATTAAAAATACTAATAATACTGGGAATAATAATTTAAAAGTTTTTGATCAAGAAATCCAGGATATTTACTTTGTTACTACTTATAATATACTTAGTAATAAAATTTGGGATATTATCAAATATTTCTGGAAATTTTTGACTTCTGAT
The DNA here is from genome assembly GCF_019279795.1 of Protopterus annectens. Taxonomy (NCBI): domain Eukaryota; kingdom Metazoa; phylum Chordata; order Ceratodontiformes; family Protopteridae; genus Protopterus; species Protopterus annectens. The sequence continues at coordinate 1,896,142,464 of NC_056741.1, forward strand.
AAAAATCTTTATAAACTTTTTCCTAATACTCCTAAAATAGCCTTTAAGAGAGGCCAAAATTTATCAGATAAACTGATAAAAGCTTATTATATTTCCCCTACTGATAAGGCTAATTATAATATACAGACATATGGCACTATTGCTTGTGGCCATTGTAATATATGTAAATATATGAAGTTATATTTTGATAAAATTAATGGTATTGTTTTTAAACCAAATAATGTTTTTTCTTGTAATTCTGTAGGTATAATTTATTGCATTAAATGTCCATGTAAACTTTATTATATAGGGGAGACAAAGAGAAAATTTAAAACTAGAATGCAAGAACATATTAGAGATATAAAAAGAGGTATATTAGATAGTCCAATTGCTTCTCATTTTATGGAAGTTCATAATAGTAATATAGATGTATTTGAATGTTGTATTCTTGATAAAGTTCTTATTAAAAAGGTGATGATAGGTTAATAAAAAATGTTTTATTATTTAAAGAAACTATTTATATATTAAAATATAACACTATGTCACCTAATGGTTTAAATTTAGAAGTAAATTGGAAAAGTTTGTTGTAATTTTATAAATAGTAGTTCTTCTAGATATGTATTGTTCTCTTTAAATTTTTATGTGTGTGTGATTGATTAATTTAATGTAATTGTTTAATTGATTATAGTATTTATATGAGAGGGTGTGTTCTGTAATTTATGCTCATTGAAGGCTATTATGCAGAGGCGCTAAGCTGAATTAAATCTTTCTGTGGAACTGGCGTTGTTTTTTGGCTTTTGCCTTATATTTCTTTGGTGTTGTTTGTGAATGGAGCCTTATGGGACTGTTTTGTGTGTGTGTGAGAGAGAGAGAGAGACAGCGAATGGAGCCTTATGGGACTGTTTTGTGATGCTGGCAGTTGGAAAGGAAATGGTGCCAATATGCACTTTGACAAATCAACTGGATAGAAGTCTTTAAATCACACAGCAGTATGGGGACCAATGTTGGTTGAGATAAGATCATTAAGGAGACAGTGAGACTGAGCCTGCCCCTGTTAGATGGCCTTTGTCCCTGTTTAACAGTATGCCATCCGTTAGTGTATACAAGGTGGCATTGTTCTATGGACTGCCTAGAATCCATGTTGTTGAAGGGCTATTATTCTGCAGTTGTGAGTAACTGGTAAATCATTTTCTCAAGAATTCGGAAAGCAAAGCAAATAGTCACTGCAATAATAGAAAGAGATATATGAATGTATACGTATAAAAATGTTTGCTCAGGGCTTGTCTTTTTTGATATAAACAGGTACAAAAAAGGTTAAAGGCTAAAGCAAGATGAGGGGCAGCATTACAAGCAAGAAAGGAACAAAGGGTGGGGGAAACAGGTGAGGGAGGTGGCACAGAAGTAAGCTGGATTGGTTGTAGAATGGCAGACAAGAACACAGATGAATGTACTAACAGACTATTTTAACCAGCTTACAAAATGTGTGGGGGATGCCAGGATTCTGAACTAGAAACAAAATAACTTCAACACCCTACTGGTGTAAACAAGCCTAGTGGCAAGCTGGCTGGTAGGGTGGACTTACCTATGTGCTATAGGCAGACAAATGGCTGGACTAAATTTACTGATAATGCAACAAAGCCCAACATACAGAGAGCGTCAGTTCAATGCAAGTATACTTGTGACCAGAGAAGAATAAGGCAGATAGTGAATTACCAAGAAGTGTGTGATGGCCTAAACAATCCCAGGATTCCCTGAAGCTAAGGTAATAAGCCACAGAACAGATGGAAACATACGAGCTGCAGGAGATCAGGCCAAGAGGCAAACTTGTATCTCTAAAAATTACAAAAGGTAACCAGGTGACAGCTAGAGGAAACGACAAGAAAAATAAGGAGAAAACAAGTAAGGTTGAAGGATGCAGGTGGTCTGGAGAACCCAGATGACAAGCAGTTATGTTTCTCTATACCCCAACAGTAGAACTAAATGTACAAAAAGTTATACACGACAGTCAGTCTGGACAAAAGGCAGGTTAGCAGTGAGGATATATAGAAGAGATTAGCTTACATTAATGAAGAAGAATGACAGCCAGCATGTTCTAAGTAATTTTCTGCCATTTTGTAACAGAAAATTGGAGAGGAGATGCAAGAAAGAAATGAAACAGACAAGAAAATATAAAGAAGACATCACACCTGGCAACGGGTAGATTATAGAGAACAAAACATTCAGTGTAAATTAAAGAAGGCAAAAGGATGACAAGCACTTTGATACATATAAATAACTAGTAAATATGCACACTTTGGTAGTAAGGATTCAAATAAATGCACAACAGAAAATGTGAATTTCTTAACTGGCCCCAGTGCAGGCCGTGTCTAGTTGTAATCACACAGAAAAGTAATCTCAAACTCTAAGGTATGACTAAGAGGAAAACAAAGCTAGTAAGCAGTGCTGGCAAAAACCAGTAAATTGAAAGTACACATTTATAAGATACATTATACTAATACAAGGCCGAGTAACAGTAACTGAGAATTACAATGTTACTAAAGTTAATCACAGCACATTGTAAAAACCATTGAGAAGGCAAAAACAAAACAAGTATGTCTTGTCATTCAGAAATAGCTAGTCTCAAAACTGGATTAAAACTGTATAGAGGTACTCAGTGCAGTAGAATGCGCTTAGTAGAGTAATTGCAATGTTTTAAGCAATAATCAGAAATAAGAACTATATAGGCATTGAACATCAAAAAAAAAAAAGACTAAAGACTACTATGGATCTGGGTAAAAACATCACATTATGCAGACATTTAGACTACACGGGCATAATGGGACAATCTGCAGAGGCAGTTATTAATAAATACTCTGCAACAGAACCAAAGAAAAATGGACTGCCCTAGGTCAAGCTCAAGTAAACATATGGACAGTAACTGATTAAACAAACACAAAACAGGTCAAACTCATCATAACATGAAAAAAGAACAAACCAACTGCCCTGGGTCCTGTACAAGTACAGTACAGAAAAGAATCACCATGCCAAATGAAGTAGTGGATCAAAAGACCTGATAAGAGAATTAAAAAAGTAAATGTTGTCACAATATAGAATGGCAAGCCTTTGTCTGATGCAGTCCAGGAAAATGGGAACTGAATCAGTCCCTTTTCCACAGTTCACATGGTATATTGCAGTCATAGGAGAACTACCCAGAAATGAGGAAAATCCACCTGCGGACATCTAAAGTATTAAGTAAAGTATACCGACTGCATGTTAGAGGAGGAGCTTGTGAGGAAGACAAATACCAGCAGCCCCAGTTTAAATTTCATGCTTGTAGGAGAAGGCTGAAGGGAGGAGGCCTGAGCAGCAAGAGGCCAGTAGCTTATGTAGCATTACTGTTTGAAAAGACCATGTAATCTTTATCGCAGTATATCAAAACTAATTCCTCAGTGAAGACATGTTTTATAAATGAAAGAACATAAATCTGGGACATATGTTGCAGCACTTATGCTGGACTCTGCATTTCACAGGAAATATGGCAATGACAGTTCCTTAGATAATTTTATTTTCATCTGCTTAAAAAAACAAAACTGCGCAGCCTTAACTCATATTTTCTTTCATTTGAGAAAGTCTTTTTACAAAATGAGTACCTGATAATTTGGATTTGTTGAGAAGAAATATGCATAATGGGACACACTTAAGCTACCCTGTCTTTAGCCTCGGCTGTTACCTTAGACTTATTCTTTGTTAACTTGCCCAGATGTCAAGCAAAGGAGTATTCATTAATGGAATAAGCAGCCTTACAGATTCTGTCAAAGATGTAAAGAAAGGTAAGTAAGGAATACAACAGTCATAACTTCTGAAAAGAACAATGTCAGAGTCTCAGAGATGGAACTGAACAGTACATTTCCATGGTGCAAGTTTACCTACAGTAAAAGTGGCAAAAAGTCACTAATGCAATGGCAAACATTTTCCTTTTTTTTTCTTTAATTTTTTATTTATTATGTCATTTAAGCAAATACTCCCAATATACAACAAACCACAATCTGAACCAGGTGTATAAAACATTAACACTAAATTATGAAAACTGTTCGATTCAGCTAAAACCTGGTTTACACGATCGGCAATATAGGAACATTAAGTTTCACCATGAAGCAAAAATGTACACTATTTTTTTACATTTGTTAAACAAATAAACCCAATGGACACTAGTGTTCCTATTCAGGGGTGACCTGGGACCATTGTCTGGTTAAGTGACTTACCCAAAGGTGTACAGGCAAATGAAAGACATAAGGAAAGCAAACCCTGTAACCTAGACTACAATAAGCAGCTCATTAACAGATTAAAGCTCTAATCAAATGCAATAACTACCAGACATTCTCCAAGTTTTAGCATTACAGCCTATTACTCTGAGACTGCCTACATGGCAAGAATGCTTATGGTGGCAGAAATGCAATTCTATAAATGTAAGCAGCTCAGATGTTGCTGGTACAACACACACTATGGCTATCTTTCCTAATGCAGTACAATCTATTGGTATAATTTTGAGGGTTTTAAATAACCTGCATTCCAAATCACTTTAGTCTGCAAGACACTTCTAATAAAAACTACACCAGGAGGCATGTGTGTGTACATGGGGGGGGCTGAAAATGAAACTAATACTTCAAGGAGTCTACTGCCTAAAATGATTAACTGCACAACAGGTTCCGGCACCAGTTCTCATTATAACATGACAGTCTACCAAAGATGCAATCAGCTTCATGGTCACGTTTCTTTTTTTGTAAACATAGGTAAACTTAAGTACTTCATTTCAGAGAATAGTCCGTCTTGCTCAGTTACACAAGTGAGCAAACAGAGAATGAATTCACAACAGCTTATGCTTCCTTGGCAAGCGGGGTGAAGTCACTAACAGTACTGCTAAATATACTGTGTGAAAAGGAACACGAGATAAATACCTGTTAAAAACTGTCCAGTTTTCTAAACTGCAGCCAGTCAGTACTGCTATTTGCATTTCGTGCCACATCAACTTTGAGCAAAAAACAATGTAGGGAACTATAAGTTATGCAGTAAGGATTACGGAACCACGTCTCAGTCTTGTATCAGTAGTTAGATTCAAACTTAGAAACATTATGTAAATCAGGTTTACACAGACAGTCATGCAACTATAGGACTCTGTGACCCTCACCTCTCTCTGCTGTGGTACACAGCCTATACTTGGAGTTCTTTTCTGCAAATCTTTGTAAGTTATCATTTTGTAATTTAAAGAGATTGCTCTATATTCCATGCAGACAAAATACACCAGATTTAGACCTTTACTTACCTTCTTGGCTTGCAGTTCAAAACAAATCCGGAATGTAAACTGTTCTGATGCAAACTACTAGAACCTCCCTCTCATTAAAAAGTATACCATTATACAAATAGAGCCAGGCATTAAACTATAGTACTTATGACCATGTCAATAACAAAGAGCAGGGATGGTCATAGGTACACTGCTATATAAATAGTGCCAGGCATTAAACTCAGTACTTATGAACATCCCTGCTCCTTGTTATTGGCATTAGAGTCCTACATGCCAGATTTTTTACCTGCATATGAAACTTCTGCCATCCCTCCATAAATAGCAGGGTCCTAATATAACCTCTCACAACCCCCCCCCCAAAGGGAGAGACTCTAATGTAAACTTTGCCACCCTCACCCTCTACAAAAGGTGAGAAAAACAGGTATATTCAATGTCATCATTATCAGAAACATTCTAGTTCTGCGTCAGAGTTAAATAGTTCAAATGAAAGTGTAATTTGATGCTGACAGCTTTAACTGGATCATTTCTGTATCCAGCGATGTCAATATATGCAGTGATGCATTTTGTACACAAAAACAGTGGCAGCTGGTGACTTCAAAACAAAGGGGGGCTGCAGGAGACAGATGAATGGGTGTGGCTAATGGGAAGGGGTGGGGCTATGCTAAAAACTGCAAAAACTGGGACTTTAAATACGCTGCCCTGGGTGCCACTGCCAAACCGTCATTATGAAAGTCCAATCAAGACGAAATGAATTGTAGAAGAAAAAATATTTAAATGCATTGGCTACATTACAGCTTACTTAATATCTAGAGGGAAACAAAAAGGTTGCAAGGCATGAAAAAAATAAAATGACTTTTTAAATATATTACTGGAATGCCAGTCAAAATCAAGTATAAAAAAACAAGCAGCACTCAGCTCAAACCACTTCTCCTTGCACTGCAGTTCTAATTATAATTTATATTCAGCTTTATAAAAGTACCAAGTAACATGCTGAGAGTAGCAATACCCCCCACTTGTAAAAATGTTTCTTATCCAAAAAAGACCTGCTGCCTGACAACAACTACCTACTTGTTTCATGGGGAAAATATGATCAAAGTAAAAAATGATCAGCAAACAAGAAACAAGCTCAAGATAAATTGCTTAAAGGATTACTGCATAGGTTATGGACCACACATGACAGATTGGCATTCTGTTTAATTTACGGGTAAAGCCTGCAAAGATGACTGCAAGTCTCCAATAAATGTAATGAGCTTCTGAAAATACTATAATCCTGTCCTTTATTCCAAATACTGTCATACGCATTTCAATACCAAAGGCTTATACGCTATCTAGTTATGTAAACATTCTCTGCATGGAAACAACAAAAAGGCTTTCAGTGTCGGTAACTCATTAACAGTATGCTTATTAAAGCTTATTTGCATCATACAGTCTCAGACAAGCTTACCTGATGGTCATTAAAGCATTGCTACTTAAACACAGAGCAACAGGAACTGCAACAAAATGCATTTTCTGAATAAGAAGCATAAATCAATAGTATAAAAATATGACAGAAAACCAGAACATTCTGCAAAATCAAGGACAGATGAAAAGTCATTGTAGTACTTGAGTCTACATTGGATGGGGGATACTCTGCACATTTACACTGCATAACTGCTCATTGCCTTGCCACATCCAGAATCACTACGTGGGGGAGTGGGGTACAAGTATGTCACAATTTGAAATGTCTCTGGCTGATGGTGATGGCCCTGACACATTTGTCATACCTCTCAGCCTCAGCAAGAAATCTGGACAAAGCCATAAACAGACATGGGACAAAGGCCCAAAAATAAAGACAATTTTTAAATATTGCTCTTATAAATTTAATATAGATAATAGTAGGTCTTACTATTACTATGAATTTTCTGAAGGGTATGAAATCTGAAACTCAAATGTCTGACATTATTTTCTAACTTCAGTCTTTAATGATTTGCCACTAACTTGCCAGAAAAAGTACAGTTTTGTACCTACCATAAATGTAGATGTTCGAAGATCCACATTGCTGCAGTCATAACCTGTGGGTAGTCCGCTGTCCTCGGTCGGCCCAAATACCAAAGTATTAGGCTGGCGTCGGTCATGGGCACTCAGATCTGACGTCAGTGCGTCATGGTATTAAAGCGCATGACCAACGTCATATCCTCAGTCTTTTCTTGCCCCAGATGTCAGAAGGCCCTAAAAAGAAAGGCCACAGCCAAAAATAGAAAAACCTCCAAAACCCATGTACAAACAACATCTACGACCCAAACCATACAACCACTCCAAACTACAGAGGGGAAGGAGGGAGGGTAAATTGGACTGCAGCAATGTGGATCTTCGAACATCTACATTTATGGTAGGTACAAAACTGTACTATGTTCTTCATCTCACATTGCTGCAGTCATAACCTGTGGGTAGAATCCCAAAGCAAGAGTAAGGGAGGTTGGCAAAATCATAAAGCATTGGGAGCTGCTAATATGCCCTGTAAGACTGCAGTGGCAAACCCAGCCCTAGATTTGGAATAAAGAGGAGATGGTAATGTTTAGAAAAAGTGTGCACTGAACTGCAAGTAGTTGCTTCCAAAATATCTTTAGTAGCTACACCCCTTAAAAAAGCAGTAGAAGTGGCAGTAGCCCTAGTGGAATGAGGTCTGATTCCAGCCGGAATCTCCTTACCATGATGAGAATAACAAAAAGCAATACAATGGCCAATCCACTTAGAAATAGTTTGTTTTGAAACAGGTTTCCCCTGAGAACCCAAAGCAAAAGAAACAAATAACTGTTGAGACTGTCTGAACCCTTTAGTCCTGTTCAAATAACGCAACTGCCTGTGAATATCCAAAGTGTGCAAAATTTTCTCCCCTTTATTTTGGGGTTCAGCATAAAAAGTAGGCAAATGAATAGATTGGTTCAAGGCCACATTTGAAACCACTTTAGGCATAAAAGTAGGGTTAGTACGCAGAGATACCCTATCCTTATGAAAAATCAGGAAGGGTTCAACTGCCATAAGAGCCTGTAATTCAGATACCCTTCTAGCAGACGTGATGGCCAACAAAAAAGCAGTCTTCCAAGACAAAAACTTTAACTCAGACGTAGCTGCAGGTTCAAAAGGAGGTAAAGTAAGTTTTTCCAACACAAAATTGAGATCCCAGGAAGGAGTAGGAGCTCTTCGCGGGGGTCTTATGTTCTTTGCCCCTCTAAGGAATTGCTTAAACAAAGGATGAGAGAATAATGGTGGGTCACAGTCATAGTGAGCAGAAATGGCTGCCGCATGAACTTTTACAGAGGAGAAAGACAAACCCTTGTCTAATAATTCTGTAAGATATTGAAGAGAAACACTCAAATCAGGCCTGGAAACATCAAAACTCTTTGCTTTGCTCCAAATAAAAAATCTCCTCCATTTATCAGCATAAACTTTCCTTGTACTAGGCCTTCTGGCCTCCAAAATAACATTCAAAACTTGTTGAGGAAGCTGCGCCCCTCCAGGTTCTAGAACAGAATATGCCAGGCTGTTAGATGCAGGGACTGAATCCTGACGTTGAGGAAATGATTGCCTGCCTGAGACAAAAGGTGTGGAATTGAAGGCAAAGGCCAAGGAGGCTCCCGTACTAAACTCCTCAGCAGAGGGTACCAGTGCTGTCGAGGCCAATCTGGAGCTATAAGAATCATGGAGGGCTTGTCTTGTCTGACCTTCAAGAGCACCTTGGGAAGGAGAGGCAGAGGAGGAAAGGCATAAACGTGAAGATTGCTCCAACTGAATGATAGAGCATCCACCTTCCAAGCTGTTGGATGAAACATCTTTGTGCAAAACTTTGGCAACTGGAAATTTAGTGGAGAAGCGAACAGATCTATGTCTGGAGTCCCCCATATCACTGTCAACTGTCGAAATACATGAGGATCCAACTTCCACTCGTGGGGATCCACCATCTGTCTGCTCAAAACATCTGCTAAGGAGTTCTGTGCTCCTGGCAGAAACCTTGCCTGAAGAGTGAGGTGCAAACTGAGAGCAGTCTCCCACAATATCATAGCTTGCCTGCAAAGAGGGTATGAATGTGTTCCCCCCTGCTTGTTGATGTACCACATGACAGTTGTGTTGTCTGTTTGAATCAACACTTGTCCTGGGTGAAGTAGATCCTTGAAAGCCATCAATGCAAATTGGACTGCTAACATCTCCTTCAAGTTGATATGTAAATGTTGAAGTCTGGCAGGCCACGTGTCTTGAACCCATTTTCCATTGAGGTGTGCTCCCCAAGCCTTGTCCGAGGCATCTGTTGTTAAGATCTGACTCGCCTCTGGTCGGGTCATAGAGAGTCCCTTGTTTAGGTGACATTCCTGGGCCCACCACAAAAATTCCTTTTGAATGCAAGGTATTATCTGAATGACAGTGTCCAGATCGTGGCAGTGTTGTGTCCATACATTTTTGAGATACCATTGTAACTTCCTCATATGCAGTTTGGCATTGGGAAGCACCAGAATACAAGATGCCATGAACCCCAAGGCTTGAAGGACTGTCCTTGCAGTCAGCCTGGACCGTAGAGACAATTTTTGGAAGTAAAGCGTAAGGTTCCTTTGCTTGTCCAGGGTCAAAAAAGCCATCTGGGAAGCTGTATTCAGTCTCACACCCAGAAAGCACATTTCCTGAGAGGGTACTAGACTGGACTTTGTTTCGTTCACAGAATACCCTAGGCACCTTAACACTGCCATAACATACTGTAGATGGTGTAGTAGCTTGTTTTTGTCTTGAGCAAGAATCAGGCAATCGTCCAAATAAGGATAAATTTGTATTCCTCTTAACCTTAAGAAGGCTATCACCGGAGCCAGAACCTTTGTGAACACCCTGGGTGCAGTAGATAAGCCAAAGGGCAATGCAGAGAACTGATAATGTAAAGTCCCAGCCCGAAAACGCAGGAATCTCCTGCAACTGGGCCTGATAGGAATATGAAGATAAGCCTCTTTGAGATCCAGAGTTACCATCCAGTGATCTTTGCCCAACAGGGGCAGAAGTTGTTGCAACGTCAACATTTTGAATTTTGGAATGTCCAGGTATGTGTTGAGGATAGATAAATCCAAAATTGGCCTCAAAGTGTCTCCTTTCTTTGGTACAAGAAACAGGTGAGAATAAAATCCTAGGCCTACTTCTGACAGAGGGACGTGCTGTATAGCCCCCATTTGAAGAAGTAAAGAAATCTGTTTGTGAGCCTCTACCCTTTGCTGAGGAGGAACGTCTGGCATGCCTTTGAAAGGAGGCAATGTGTGGAAATAAAACTTGTAGCCTCGGTCTATAATGTCCAACACCCATTTGTCCTGGGTGAGTAAAAGCCAGTTTTGCTTGAAGAGTGCCAACTTTCCTCCCAGAGGAGCTGCCAGACAGGAAGGATCTGGCAGCTGAAGATGCAGGTCATTGGGCCTGTTTACGAAAGGACTGGCCCCTGCCCTCACCTGTAGATTGTGCAGGGGAACTCCACGTTCTAGGCCTGAAAGAACCCTGAGCTCTGCCCCTACCACGTCTAGATCTGGGCCTAGACTGTAAATAAGAAGAAGGGTAAGCCCATCCCTTAGTAGGCCAATTCCTGCTAAACTTAGGGGGCTGCACCTGCAAAAAATCTTTAACAGTCTGCATAGACTTAGCTTTGTCTTCCATTTTCTTTAAGACAGACTCCACAGGAGAACCAAACAAAACTTCAGACTGCAAAGGAGCATCCAAAATTCTAGCTTTAACATGCTCTGACAAGTTCTGATCCTTAAGCCAGGCGTGCCTGCGAATAACTGATCCAGTGGCAGCCACCCTGGAAGAAGCCTGTAAAGCATCGAAACCACACTGCAAAGAATGCTTACCCACCTGATCAGAGGCATGAACCAAATCCTGTAATTCCTTACACTCTATGCCTTCTGCCAAAGCATCAACCTTAGATTTTAACTGAGTAAGAAGAAAATTCTGGTACTTCAACATATGAAACTGGCAATTCAAAGCCCTCATTGCTAGAGTGGAAGAGGTATACACTTTTTTTCCCCACCTATCCAAAGCTCTAGAATCTTTATCCATAGGAACTGGATTCTTTACAACAGAAGCCCTGACACCCTTAGGTCCCTGGCTAATAGTTTCTGGGTCAGCCCTTGGGCTCTTATACAGATATTTATGAGCCTCTGGCACTCTGTAATACCTATCTGGCTTAACTGGCGCAGGAGGCAGAGAGTCTGGATTAAGAGAAGCCTCCGAGAAAACATCCTGAACAACATCCAAAACAGGAGGTATAGCCAAGGGCCGATGTTGTGGCAAAAACAAAAATTCCCTAAGCCTCTTTCGGGAATCTGAGAAATCCTGACCTTCCCATTTAAAATGCTCCCTCATAGAATGCAGGGTTTCTAAAAAAGAAAAATCCTCTGGAGGAGAAGCAGAAGGACTGGAATCCTCTGCGTCTGAATCAGAATAAGGAGGAAAATCCTGAATGTCTTCAGCCGAAGACTCTGAGTAATCAGAAGCCTGTTCCAAACTTTCCACCTCTGGCTCCACCCTAGGCCTCTTATCTGGAGGGGGCATAGAACCCTGATTAAGGAAATCAAATCTTCTGCCATTTTAAGCATGTGTTTTTTAGGCACAGAACCTGCAGAACTAGGACTGACACCTGAGGAAGGCAAACCAGGCCTGACCTTGGAAGGTACCTTAGAGACAGAAGGAGAAGGCCTAACCACCTTAGGCAAAGAAGGGAGTACAGCAACCTGAGAGGCCCCCTCAGCCTGACCTGACTCCTGAGTGGCCACATCCTGCAAAATTAACGGCTCCCCCTGAGACTCAGCTGAAACTTCGGCTGGATCCACAGATTCCACCGTAGTTTCTAAAGAACCGGCGTCCGGGACGGATGACTCATCCTGTTTGGACCTTAACGATTTTTCTTTGCGCTTCTTAGCGGTAGCGGGCGGAGGATCCGACGGCATATTGTAATTACACCGCTTACCGAAGACACGCCTAGCGCAGTCTAACCTACGTTTAATGGTGCGCTTATTAAACCTAGCACAAAAGCGACAACCGACTACGTCGTGCTCAGGCCCCAAACAAGGAATACAGAGAGAGTGGTAATCCCTATGCGGTATCTGTTTCCCACAAGAAATACAATTATTCACTTTTTCTGACATCCGGAATTAACTGAGGCAAGAAAAAACAAAAATATTCCCCAACGGGGTACTTAGCCCAACTTGGTTTCGGTCTGAAACACAGAATACGAAAATTTCAGAACGCCGAACGGCACTTGCAAACGCTGCTTCTGCTTCGGACCATGCGGCAAAAAAGACTGAGGATATGACGTCGGTCATGCGCTTTAATACCATGACGCACTGACGTCAGATCTGAGCGCCCATGACCGACGCCAGCCTAATACTTTGGTATTCGGGCCGACTGAGGACAGCGGACTACCCACAGGTTATGACTGCAGCAATGTGAGATGAAGAACATCCACAATTTTATGAAAAACAGACCAAAATGTGATGCAAAAATATAAAATAGCCACACAATACAGCTGGGAACATGTCAAAGAAGGGACACTTTTTTAATATTAGTACTGTTATCCTGAGCATCTGACAAAATAAGAGAATCTACATGCATTTCTGAAATTAAAAGTAATCTATACCTCTGATCATTACATTTAGTAATTGTAAACTCTCTTAAGTTTTCTTCCAAATTTGCTATTTTGTGGAGGGATTATTAGAGGGAGAGCAACATTTTGAGCCAAAATCAGTGACAGTTGAGAGGTTTGTATATACCTAATTCAATAAAGTGATTTATTTGCATGTACCTCTCATCCTCTTAACGCAGGAAATCTGGACAAGGCCAAATATATTGGGGGAACATACAAACAGTACTAAAAATTGCTCCTGTATAAACTTAGTCAGTTGACAGAACAACAGGTCTTGCTTTAGCATCCATTTTTCTGAAGAGTATGAAGTCTGAAACTGAATGTCTGTCATTACTTAGTGACTTCATTCCTAAATGATTTGCCAGGAAACCACAAATTTTATGAGGAACAAATCAAAAATAAGAAGCAAAAATCTATTCATTCTGCAAAAATCTGGACAATTAAGAGGTAGTTCAGTGGGGCGGTCTGAGTTTGCCACCCTCCCCCCTCACAAAATCATGGTAGAATGGGGCCTCCCCTTGCAGCTATTCCAATGTCCCATTACTTGGCTATTTCACCCCATTTACCATAAACACTGTAATGTGCATACTGCTTTACTTTTACAATAATTTGGATTTCATTTAAAAGTTTTATTTTACATTTTACAGCACAAACACTAATAGACATCTGCTAAACAAAGCAATGCAGTCTCATAATGAAAATAAACATAGCTTTAAAACTTCTCTGCCCTTGAAACTCACATTCATTGAAGCAGCACTGAAACCCACATTCAAAGAAAATACATCTGCCCAGTGGCAGATAAAGATTAACTTTGGTCTGTTTTCAAATCATAGGCCCCTTGCACAGGAAACATACATGTGTTTTTTGATACACCTTCCTGACTGTATTAAATTATATTCCTTGTATAATACAGTACAGCTATTAGGGGGCATTTTAACTATCGTTTTGAACATTTTTTTACAGTAAACAATTAAACAAAATGCATGCACCAATAATGACAAAACTGCCCGGTTCAGATCATTTTCATCATAAAAGTCTGCTCAGACTTCTACAATCCACCAGTATCAGTAAATATGCACAATCTCTGCAGAAGTAAAAGTCATCTAAATAATTCCACATTAAAGAGATCTGTAACTAATGATGAGGTTGCTGCTAGCAAACAACTTTATATTTCATTGTTTCATCTATAAATAAAGTGCCTGTTGCTGTTGAGGAATAAACTGCCTATGTTACATTAAAAAAAATGATAAGCTAGTAATATTGCAATAGGGAATGGATGGCAAACTGATAACAGGTTCATTGTTACTAAGTATCTCTGCCAAAGAGGATATTCTCAGGACTGCAGCATCCACCCCCTTTAAAAGTACAGTATCAGCAATACATCTCTATACTGTGGGAGTAGAACCCACAGCCTTCTGCATCAAAAGCAAGTGCACTGCCTGTTGTGCTATTAACAATACAAGCAGACTCAGCATAAGCAGCATTAAACTTCTCTTCAAGCTCTCAGCTCCTTGTAAAATCCACTCGACACTCAACTGTATCTCTCAACTTTGAAGCACAAGAAATCTGGAAAAAGCCAAAATTTAGTTAGGGGGGTGGACAAAAGCCCAAAAACTAGGGATACATTTTAAACATTGCTTATATAATCTTGGAACGTTGCTAGAATAAAATTCTGTTACCACCATGCATTTCACTGTCGAGTCTTGAACCCTGGACCCTGTGCAGTACAGTCAGAGCAACATACCACTATGCCAAATTAGCTGTTTCTTGGATGACAGGTGGACTGAAACTTAAATGGCTATCATTTAGTGAATTCAGTTCTCACCATAGCTCTCAATCTCTTATTACAAAACACCTAGACAAAGCCAATAATAGGGGAATACAGTCCCAAAAATAGGGACAAATTTCAAATATTGATCTTATAAACTGAAAATTGCTAGAATAAAAAATATTTTGTATTACCATGTACTTTCTGAAGAATATGAAGTCTGAAATTCAAATGCCTGTCATTATTTAGTGGATTCAAAATCCAGAAAACCACAAATTTCACAAGAACAAAAATATGAGTCAAGAATTTCACAAGTGATGGTGGCTAGGGAATTCAAGCTCTTGCTACCTACTCCCAAGGTACAGGGTTTGAGTCTAGCCACCAGGTACATTCCATGAGCTCTCTCTAGCCACCAGATATAAGTAACACACTCACACACTCCATTGTTAAAGTTCAAAGCCCAGTTCCTTCCTGCAGTAAAATTCACGTTTCAGTCTGATCCCTGCATAGACTTCTGGGATCTCTGCTGTTGAATGCCGTCTTCCTAATCCGGACGGTCTCACCAGCAGTCTGGATTATGTGCGCATGCTCCAGATTGCTGGTGAACCAGTCTGGATATCAGGAAATGCTGTGAGTGTGCATGCTCAAAGTTCCAGGACTCGCATTTGTTTTCTTTTTTACTTTAATTTTTTTTCTGTTTTACAGCTGGGGGGGGGGGGGGCTGCAGCCCAAAGGCACGAGCTGCTCTATGGTTTACCTTCCATCAATTTGAATGTTACATATAGCCTTATGACTTCTAGGGCATATTTTCATTGTTCATGATACTTGGTGCAATTACCCATTTGCTTGAAATCTGCAATAGTTTAATTTGATCACAGCTCTGTTTTCAAACACTGGCACAACACCAGAGGAAAACTTCCCAGATAGATCTATCCCTCATTAAATTTTCTTTTTACTGCTGACATCTGCACTCAAGCAGGACAAAACATGTAAAGTAATTAATTGCAGGGTGATAAAGAGAATTTATATTTAAATTGAGAACTATGTAACATTTTGCAATGGATCAGGGCATAATGCCCTGATGCTCCACTGCCTACTCATTCTTCACATAACAAAAACTAATAAATTAAAAAAGATAGCTACAATCAAAAATAGTTGATTAACTTTATTAGTGTTCACTATTAAACCGTTTATCCTTTTAATAGCAACCCAGACAGATGGGTCTCAGATCGATATGCATGGAAAAGACTGTTTACAGAACTTATTTTATTAGGTGCAAGCCCCTGTGCCTTTTCAACATGATTGCTACATATGTCCGTAGGCAAGTACTAGGCTAGCTGCCCTTGCAGGCCTTTTCAAGCCTAGCCAATTTCCTTTTTTGTTTTGAATTAATCTCATTTGGTTAGAGACTGGACTTCCCTTCCCCATGGTCGATAATTATATATTATTCCTAATGAGAATAAATGGAATCATACCATAGATAATTTAAGGCTATCCATGCATGGGATAAAGCATTTAGCAGCTGCCTCTGTCCATTAATAGTACAGGGGGCAGTCCTGGGGTAAAAATTCTGTTTTCCATCCATAGATCTAAGTTGCTCTTGAATATGGAGAGGGATGAACTTTTTGACTGGATGGGGAATCTATTCCAGAAAAGCAGCATCTTTATGAGATACACTTGTCCCTCCAAACCACTTTGTTGATGTTGCAGAAGAGGTTTAGGTCCCATGTCACTTGCTGATGTGCAGTATATCCATTACTATTGGGTTGGAGGATATCCTGCCCAGTTGGACGTTGTCTGTTACAGCAATATCACAACTGGGTGCGGATTAAACTAACCAGTCCTGGCATGCTTTGTTGACAAGCTATATTCCCAAAGTCAAAAATGACTAAATCCAAACATATAGCACACCGTCAAGGATGTTATTTTCTTTAAATACTTTATATTTATTTTTTTATATTTATGTTTTTGGCTGTGCGTTCATAGATTTCATAGGTAGTTAATAGGCATGTAATCCAGGAAACCATTAATGAGCTCATCACAAAATCCATTTACCCCAAAGCATTGTCTGATTAAGTGACTTGCTCAAGGTCAAACAGCAGAAAAATCCAAGCTAAGGGAATCAAACCCTGTACCACCGAAAGTTGCTAATTAACAACTCACAACTTTAATCCTCTTCACCAATTCCAGAGTACTTTGGTTGCTGTATATTCCTGAGGTGTTGGTAGCAAAAACAATGGTCACCTCTGATTTGTTGAATAATATTAAGTACTTGGATATTTCTCTCCATTGTCCACATCTTTCCCCATTAATTGTACTTCCTATTTCACTGACAGTTCCATAGAAAATGCTTTGTCTAGCATTCACTCACTTGTTCCCCTTGCTCTCTACACTTTTGTTGTGTGTGTCTAAGTTTCA
The DNA here is from genome assembly GCF_019279795.1 of Protopterus annectens. NCBI lineage: Eukaryota > Metazoa > Chordata > Ceratodontiformes > Protopteridae > Protopterus > Protopterus annectens. The sequence goes on from NC_056741.1 coordinate 1,896,159,546, forward strand.
GCATTCAATCCCTCCCTACAACCATTATTTCAGTTATTTTCTGAAATTAAATTACCATAAAATTATACGACCCAAGTTACTAAAGTATGTAGTGTATGAATTGGTCCTTTGTTTTATTCCCTCAGTCTAGACTTGTGTACTGTACACCAGAAAAATTCAGTTGACCAGACTAGTGTTCTCATGTGACATCGGAAAGAAGACACCTGATCCTAGTAGAAGTCTCCTAGTGAACAAAGTATAAAAATACCATTACAGCTGTAATATACTACCGTTATGTTTAATGTGCCTGCCTATCCACTACATCTTACACATTTCTTCACTGTATGCTCCATGACTACAATTAAAGCTTAGTATAACTTCACTGTACCAGAGTAACTGGGTAAAAATTAAACAGACTACATATATACAAAACATGCGTCAGTTAGCCTAGCATGGAAAGTAGAATTTTAGATATTCAGCATCATCTTTCACGCTCTTTTTCCTCAACTGCAGAATGCCATACAAATCAACTCACTGCATTTCTAAATGGGAAACAAATATACATTGGAGTCTCATCCAAAGCACCCATCCAGTGGGAGAAGAGCGACCTGTACTCATAGCTTTGTCTTTACCTGGTAACTATAGGTGGTAACACTTCAGTTAAACCCGTTCATCTGAGAATCTCTAAATTCAAATGAAACACTTCTCTCTGGATCACAATGACACCTGATTAAAAAGCCACACTAATATTAGTGGAAGAAACTTGGCAAAAGTAACATACAATGGGACATCACACTATTTTATCTTTCAAAAATGTTCATTACATCTTATTTCCTATAGTAAGAAAAAGCTATGGGTAAAAAAGTGACTGATATTATTTGGGGGGGGGGTGTACACTGAAATACTGCTGATAGACAGCAATGGAATGAAAAAGCAATCATTAGGAGATCATTCCAAATCCTGTAGTGGGCAATTGCAACTTCACTCAAAAATAACAGAAAGCTGAATTATGAAGTCATGCTGTGCTACGCTCAGGTAAACCTTTTGTACAGTCTCTTACTCTCACCTGAAGCAAGCCTCAACTAAAGGACCCCTTCAGAGGAGGGTCAGACTTGAAACTGAAAAGCACTCTGCACAACTAATTTGTCCACCCTGTTGCAGTAATTGATACTGCATACAGTCTTCTATTGAGTGACGTAAGTCACAAGAAGTTTTGCTGTTACCAAACATAATATGTAGCACAGCAAAGAATGTATCCTGAGACGAAAGAAAAATACTGTTATTGTATTAAGAACAATGAGGGCAAATATATCAAGTCATCCATCAGATGCAACTTTATCCGACACCAACAATCTTTTGTACACCTGCTTCAGGCATTCAGATAAATTAATAATTTTAAAGGGGAAATAGCACGTTTTGATTTACAAATCTGAGATTGTAGTGTTGTATTATATTTTTAAAAGCAAAACAAATGAAATTTAATTCTAGTTCTAGGATGCTTGTGAATAACCCACCTGTAACTATAGAATAGACCATTTAATGCCAAAAGCAATGTTGACGAAATCTAGCAGTCATGGGAATGACGGAACCTTTACCGCTTCACCATTCTTTCTTTATAAAGTCAATGACTTAAGCAAGAACATTTCAAAACATTCATTTCACATCCAGCTCCTGTTTTCAACAACCAAAGTTAACCCGATTAGCAAAATAGTGGTAAGTACAACCTTTAAGTTTCATGATATGAAGGAAAAGCAATAACAATCAACTGTTATATTATTCTGAGCAGGAAAGTATACATAAGACAACTTACAAATTAGTCAAAAAGTAAAAAGGTTACACAAACAAACCTACGAGAAAAACCTAGCCAAGCTAGAGTTTCCACTGTGTGATACCTTAAAATTCCTGTAATATAGGCCCATGAGATATATGCAAATGACCCCTTAAGGACAAAGTGTTTCAGCTATATGACTTCTGAATGTCCATGACTTTTTACTTTAAGTCTTATGGACAGATTCAGGCCAACAAAGCCAAACACCACGTGGACATGCATGTTTCGGCCTTCTTATGACATTGTCAGCACAGCATAAATGGGATGTTTGGCTATACTCTAGAAACACAGGGTCTTTAAACCCAGCTGATGTCCATAACCATTAAGGTATCTAAAATATCCCTATCTGGAAAGTCGCATGGAAAATCACCCTTGTGACATCACAGTAGCAACCATGGGTCAGAAGAAGCACATCACCATCTGGAAGCTAATGTATCAACATATGTAGGGAGGAATTAGCAAGTAACAATAATGCAGGTATACACTGTAGTCTGCCTGACCCTCATGACCAAGTCAAGGGGCCAATTTTAAACACGCAAAGTCCAGTTATGCAAGTAAACTTACCATAACAGCAGATGTTTGACTGATCACTGCAGTGGGCTTAGCTATACAAGTTACACTGCACCAAGGAAAGAACAGCCACAGTCTGCTTCCAAAGCTTCAGTGTACCTTCCACACCCACAAACTGTATGGCAGCTCAAGCTGAGCTGACTAAAGAACAAGTTTGGGTGCCAAGCCCTTCATAGTTTTCCTGCAGAGAGAGAGATGGGGAGGCTGAACATGACAGGACAATGCTAACAAAAAAATAACCACACCGTGGCATAAACAACACATTAAAAACCAAGGGGGATAGGGGGAGAGGCTGCTGCAGCAATGATCATTTGAACATCTACTGTTATGCAAGTTTACTTACAAAAATATACAAAGGTCACCATACTGCTGCAGTAGCCTTAGCTAGGGTAATCTACCCATATAGCTTACTACATTTGGGAGGTGGAAAGAGAAGAGTCCAGCAGCCACAAGAAACTGATCCTGATCTAGATCTATGAAGGACCAGCATATAGTGTTTTGTAAAAGTGTTTGCAGAGGACCACATCTCAGTTCTAGAATACTTCTACACTCTAGCTCCTTTCCAAAAAGCAAAAGATGAAGCCAAGGCCCTAGTACAGTGGGCGTTGACCCTGCCTGGAAACATCTTGTTGTAGCGAGTATAAAAAAAGTAATAACTTTAGACAACTTTTGGAAATAGTCTGTCATTACATTGTTTGTCCCTTCTTCCCTTCACCAGAAAAGAACACATCTGAAGATTAAAAAGATTTTGCTCCATCAAGATAGTAACAGAGTTGTCAGTGGACATCCAAGGTACGGAGTATCCCTCCTCCCTCATTTTTAAGATCAGTAAAAAAAATGGGGGAATGGATAGTTTTGTGTAAACTTGGATACCACTTCAGGTATAAAAGATACAATAGTTCTCAAAGAAGCTCTGCTTCTCTTACAGAGGTCAGACCAATCAGTAAAAACTACAGTTGTGTGCACTTACCATAAATGTAGATGTTCGAGTGTACACTGTTGCAGTTATCACACTTGGGTTATCAAATAGTTGTAGCATTTAGACTGGGGTTAAATCAGTGTCAAAATGTCATGCATGGAGAAAGGAATAATATTGAATCATGCAAAAAATCAGTTATATTTGTTTCAGTGTATAATAATCGGAGCAATAGGATTAATAAAATATTGCATAGCTATTGGAAATTTTTACTTCAGGACATGGAATTGGAGAGAATAATAGCAAATAGTCCATGTATTTCCTACAAAAAAGGAAAAAGGTAGAAAGATTTTTTTTGGTTTCTAGCTATTTCTCTATGCCTAATGAGACACTGCATATAATTTCTGCCATGAGGGGCACTCGCCCTTGTGGTGGTTGCACTATATGTTTCTGTGTTACAAATTTTAAGAAAATAAATGGTATTAAGTTTTCTCCTGGTGGTAGCTTTTCATGTAACAGTAAAGGGATAATATATGCTTCTCAGCTGCCCTTTTAATTTATTTTATATAGGAGAAAGCAAAAGGATATTTAAAGTAAGAATACAGGAACATATAAAATATATAAATAATGGTAAAATAGAGAGTAATGTTGCAATGCATTTCAAAACAGTTAATAATGCTGATCATTCTTTGTTAAAAGCTTCTGTTTTAGAGCAAGTTTTTTATGAAAATTGGTGAAATATGTGATAGTAAGGACAACTTTTTTGTAAAGAATCTGTTTATATTTTAAAGTTCAATACTATGGTACCTGTAGGCTTAAATTTAGAGATTAATTGGAAACAATTACTATGTAATTGAATAATTAATTGATGAATGGTGTTTTTATATAAAGTCTGTGTAAAGCTGTGCATTTTGTATTACTCCTGGAAGGCTGTAAGCTGAGGCAGTAGAGATTTTTTTTTATTAAACCTGTGTTTATGCTGTGGCCAGATGTGGATTTTTTCTTGCTACTGTTTTTCATTTGGGTTACTGCCTGCAGGTAGCTCTCACTCGGGCCGAATGCCACAGTCTTGGGATTTCTGCGACAGATGCTGTCGCCTCTTCCATGACGTCAGGTCGTCAGGGGTATAAAAAAACATGCAGCTGATGCCATTACATCAGTTTTACTTGCCCCAGATGTCAGGAGCCTCCAAAATAGGAAGCAATTACATGGTGTGGTACACCTCCAGTAAAAAGTAAATACCACTGCCATAAGATATGGCCAAAAAGAGGACAGGTAGAAAGTATAGAGAAGTTAGGGGGCTGGAGGGAGGGTAACCAGAACTGCAACAGTGAATACACTCTAACATCTACATTTATGGTTAAGTGTACATAACTGTACTATGTTCTTTGTGTTTCATTGTTGCAGTCATCACACTTGGGATAATTCCCAAAGCTGAGGAAGGGTGGAAGCAGTCAAGAAGTATTAGGGCTGGCTAGCAGGTCTTGTAATACTGCTGTGGCACATCCAGCACTGGATTTAGAAAAGATAGGCAAGTGGTACTGCTTGGTGAAGGTGTGTACAGAACTCCAGGTTGCAGCTTCCAGGATGTCTCTGGTAGGTACTCCCCTGAGAAATGCTGTAGTGGTTGAGGTGGCCCTAGTGGAATGAGTTCTGATCCCCTGTGGGGTAGGTTTTCCATGGTGTTTGTAGCAGAAATGGATGCAGTGTGCTATCCATTTAGAAATGGTTTGCTTTGAAATAGCCTTGCCTTCTTCCCCTGTAGCAAAGCTGACTAGCAGCTGGTCAGATTTTCTGAAAGGTTTAGTCCTGTCAAGGTAGATCCTGAGCTGTCTGTGCACGTCCAAGGAGTGTAGGATTCTTGCCCCTTTATTGTGAAGATTAGGGAAAAAGGTTGGCAAATGGATGGATTGGTTTAAAAGCCACACTGGTTACCAACTTGGGCATAAATGATGGGTTAGTCCGGAGGGAAACACTGTCCGCATGGAAGATAATGAAGGGCTCCACAGCCATAAGGGCTTGTAACTTGGACACTCTTCTTGCTGAAGTGATGGCTAGAAGTGAGACTGTTTTCCAAGAGAGGAATTTTAACTCTGCTGAAGCAGCAGGCTCAAAAGAGGGATGCATGAGCTTCTCTAGTACAAATTAATGTCCCAGGCAGGAGTGGGAGTTCTCCTTGGGGGGTCTTAAATTCTTAGCTCCTCTTAGGAACTGTTTGATCACAGGGTGAGAGAAGAGGTGTGGTTTAGTATTGTAATGAGCTGAGACGGCAGAGGCATGAATCTTAATGGATGAGAAGGACAGGGCTTTGTGGAGCAGCTCTGCTAGATAATGTAGGATTTGAGTTAAGAAGGGCACAACTGTGTCCTTTCCTGGAGACTGGCTCCAAGAACAGTATCTTTTCCACTTTTCCGAACAGGATTTCCTAGTACTAGGCCTCAAGGATGACATCCAGCACCTGTTTGCTGAGGGTTTCTGGTGATGTATTCAGGGAATAAGCCAGACTGCCAGGTTCAGGGTTTGCAGCTGAGGGTGCAAAATCTGTCCCTCCTGCTGAGTCAGCAGAGAGGGGGTCTGATGTAAGTGCGAGGGTGGCACTGCTGTCAGGCTGCGTAGGAGTGGGTACCAGTGCTGGTGTGGCCAGTCTAGTGCAACAAGGATTGTCCTTGGCCTGTCCAGTTTTATCTTGAGTAGTACTTTTGAGAGGAGGGGCAGACAGACGGGGAAAGGCATAGACTGAGAGGTTTTCCCATGTGAAGGATATGGCATCCACTTTCCATGCTTGGCTGTGGGGAGTTCTGGTGCAAAATGTGCTCAATTTATGGTTTTGGGGGGAAGCAAAGAGGTCCACCTCTGGTGTCCCCCCACCTGTGGATTAGAAGTTTAAATGAGTTGAGTTCCAGCTTCCACTCATGTGGGTCCATAAGATTTCTGCTTAAGTCACCTGCCAGTGAATTTTGTTTGCCTGGCAGGAATTGAGCTTGCAGGTGAACTTGACTGCTCAAGGCTGTGCTCCACAGAGCCATGGCTAACCTGCAGACTGGGTAGGAATGAGTTCCCCCCGGCTAGTTTATGTACCACATAACTGTGGTGGTGTCTGTCTTTATCAAGAGTTGTCCTGGAAGGATAAGGTATTTGAAGGCTGTCAGTGCATTCTGTACAGCTAACATTTCTTTTTGACTGACATGTAGGTATATTTGTCCTAGGCTCCATTTGCCCTGAATGCATTTGCCTGCCATGTGAGCCCCCCATACATGTGTCTGTTGTCAGGGTTTGGGTGGCGGGGGGTTGAGTGAAAGGGAGTCCCTTGTTGTTTGCAAGCCTCTGCCCCCCAAAGGAACTCTGTCCTTAGGCAAGGAATGATAGGAATCACTGTTTCCAGGTCCTGATAATGTTGACACCAGAGACTTTTTAAGTACCATTGAAGTTTCCTCATATGCAGTCTTGCATATGGAATTAGGAGAATGCATGAGGCCATGAACCCTAGGGCTTGCAGTATTTTTCTTGCAGACAGCTGGGTTTGGTTGGCCAGTAGTTTGAAGTAATTTGTCAAATAAACCTACTTTTCTGGAGTGAGGAATGCCATCTGGGAAGTTGTGTTAAAGCCTGCTCCCAGGAATACAATCTTTTGGCTGGGTACCAGCTGTGATTTCTTTTTGTTGATGGTATAACCCCAGAGAAGTTAGGAGTTTCTTTACAAACGCCGGGTGCTGAAGTAGCAATTCCTGGCTGTCCACCTGAATCAGGCAGTCGTCCAAGTATGGGTAGATTTAAATTTTTCTCTGCCTGTAGTATGCAATGGTTGGAGCCAGGCACTGTGAATACCCTGGGCGCAGTAGACAAGCCAAAGGGAAGTGCACAGAACTGATAGTGCATAGGTCCTGCCCTGAAAAGTAGATATTTCCTGCAAGATTCCCTTATGGGGATGTGCAGATAAGCTTAGTTTAAGTCTAGGGTGATCAGCCAGGAGTCCTTGGCTAGCATAAGAAGCAGCTGTTGGAGTGTAAGCATTTTGAATTTTGGTACAACCAGGAAGGTGTTGAGAACTGACAGATCCAGAATAGAGCACCAAGAGTTCTCTTTTCTGGGCACAGAAGAACAGTCTGGAGTAGAAACCCTGTCCCCTTTGCTCTGAGGGAACAGGTTGAATAGGCCTGATACTGAGAAGGGACATTACTTTTGTCCTCTGCCCACTGGTTTGGAGGAAGGTCTGGCAATCTGCTTGGGGTTGGCAGTGAGTGGAAGTGAAATCTGTATCCCTGGGATACAATGTTTAAGACCCATTGGTCCTGGGTAATATACTCCCAGTTTTTTGCATGCAGGGTGAGTTTTCCAACTAGGGGTGCAAGTGCTTGGGCATGGCTGGGAAGGATGAAGGACAAGTCATTGTGAACTTTTTCCATAAGGGGGTGGCTTACCACTCCCTGATTTTGAGGTGGGAACACTCCATTGTTTAGATCTGTGTATACCCTGAGACTGTAGTCTTTGTGGTCTGTTTCCCCTGGGTTTGGACTGAGAAGGTCTGGGAGGGACTGAAAAGGACGAGTTCTTTGAAGGCCAATGCCTACTGAATCTAGGTGGCTGTACCTGAAATAAATCTTTAACAGTTTGCATAGATTTAGCTTTTTCCTCTGTCTTTTTAAGAACTACTACTGCTTTTGTGCCAAACATTCTTGGTTTAATGGAGCATCTAGTAATTTTGCTTTGACATGGTCTGGCAAGATTTGTTCCTTCAGCCAAGCATGCCTTCTCAGAACAGACCTAGTGACAGCAGCCTTGCAAGATGCTTCCAAGGCATCAAAACCACACTGCAAAATATGTTTACCAACTTGGCTTGTAGAATGCATTAACTCTTGTAAATCTTTATTTTCTGCACAATCAGGAATCAACAAAATGTTTTGTTTAATTAGTTCCATAATCTGCTGCTAGTAGTTCAACATGTAAAACTGTCAATGTAAAGCCCTGATGGTAAGAGTTGCAGAGGTATATACCTTCTTACCCCATCTGTCTAAAGCCCTAGAATCCCTGTCCAAAGGGGTAGGATTTTTGGCTGTAGCAGCCTTAATACCTTTAGGTCCCTGGAAAATGGTCTCTGGATCCGCAGTGGGATTTTTAAAGAGAAATTTGTGACAGTCAGGTACTCTGTAGTACCCATCAGGCTTTCTAGGAGCTGGTGGTAAAGTATCAGGGGTAAGACTGGATTCCATGAAGACATCATCTACAATATCCAGGACAGGTGGTATAGCTAGAGGCCTGTGCTGAGGCAAGTCTAAGAATTCCCGAGTCTCTTTTTGGACTGTGGGTAGTCCTGGCATTCCCAGCGGAAGTGCTCTCTTAGGGTATGCAAGGTTTCAGCGAAAGAAAAGACCTCTGGGGGGGGGGGGGAGGCTGAGGGGAATAGAATCCTCTGCATCTGAATCCTCATAGGTAGATAATGGTATGTCCTGGTAATCAGATGGGTCAGAGTCATCGGACTCATGGTCTGTGGAATCAGAAGGAAAATCAATTCTTTCTCTTTTAGAGGGGAAAGGCTGGCTTCCCCTAATTAAAGTAATGAGGTCTTCAGCCATTCTAAGCATGTGTTTCTGTGGCATGGGAGCTTGAGAATGCACTTTGGTTGTTGGTTTCTTAAGCATTGTGCAAATCCTGGGCCTGAGAAATTTGGTAGTTTTAGTCAGAAATGAAGTAGTCGGTTTAATACAAGCATCAGAAGGTGTAAACACACCCTCAGAAGCCGGTGCCTGTACAGCAGCTCCGGACCAATCCAAGGTACAGACATCTGCAGGTTCCACAGTCTAAGAAGCATCTCGTGGCATACCAGACTCCGAATAGGTCTCAGTAGAGGCCTGCAAATCTGTAGAAGTGGGTATCAGGGGCTGTGAAAGTGCCTCACTGAATAACGGTGGACTGGCGACTAGCTTAACGGAAGCGTCGTCAGCAGCTTTGGACCTATACGGTCTGTCTCTGTCTTTATCCTTACATTTTTTTGGAAGATCGGTAGTCGGATGGCTTATCGAAGCCATTTTGGAATATGGAGAATGAGAGAACGAAAGAATTTAGCAACAAAGATAGCCCAAAGACAAATAGTTCGGGCATTGAACAAGGCACAAAACAGACAGCGAGGAACACCATGGTCTGGGCCTAAACAGGTGATGCAGTAAGAATGAAAATCTCTGAGGTATTTACTTTCCACAGGCAAGACAATTGTTAACTTTTTCTGACACCGGTTAGAGCAAGAAAAAAGGATCCCCAACAGTGTACTTCGCTTTAGAAGACTTCAGTCTTGAAACTCAAAAAAATGAAAATTTCAGGTAGCGGCCAACTGGCACTTGCAAACTGCTTCTGCTTCAGGATCCTGCGCGGCAAGAAAAGCTGATGTAATGGCATCGGCTGGATGTTTTATACCCCTGACATCATGGGAGAGGGGACAGCATCCGACGCAAAAATCCCAAAACTCTGAGGGCTACCTACAGGCAGATAACCCAAGTATGATGATTGCAACAGTGAAACACGAAGAACATCTGCTTTCCATGTTAAGAACCTCACGTCAGCTAGATTTAGCTGGCTCAAATGGTGCAAGTGTTAGCTTCTCTAACACAAAATTAAGGTCCCAACAAAGAAGCACTGGTTTTCTTGGAGGCTTCTTAAGTAAAATCTCTTTTCAAAACATTTTGACATGACAAAGCCTTGAAAAAAGAGGATTCATGGGCAGACATGCTGAAATGGCCAACAAGTGAACCTTGAAGGAATAGTAAGAATGGCCATAGAAAAGTAACACAAAAATATTGTAAAAGCAAAGAACTAGTCTTGAATGGGTTAGGTTGCTGTTGTCGGCACTAACTAGAAAGCCTTTTTCATTTACTAATGTATAATTTTATAGCTGCAGGACTTCATGCCTCCATTAGTACCTGCTGCACATGCTCAGTAAACATGTGTCTTAAGGGAATCCCTATCATCCAGACAGTCAGATGAAGTTGATTGGAGTTTAGGTGCATTTTCATCCCTCAACTTCTGTTAAGTAGATCCATTCTGAGAGAAAGCTTGTGGTAACTGCACATGGCCTTTTCCAAAAAAAAAAAAAAAAAATGGCGAAGAACCACTGTTGCCCAGGCCAGAAACAGGCTCACCACAATGATCCTGGGGGATTACGTCTGAATCTTCATAAGTACCCTAGATATCCGTGGGAAGGCTGAAACAGCATACAGAAACATTCCTGTCAAGGAAAAAGAAAATACGTTTTCTTCCAGGCCTTCTTGGATGGAGTCCTGGAGCAGAATCTTACCCACTGATTATTTACTGAGAATGCAAATGGGTCTATTAAAGGAACTCCCCCACAGATGGATCAATTCTTGGAAGATCCCCCCCCCCCCAATCGAGTTTGCATGCATTAGGTTCTGCCCTGTCCTGTTCATCTTGTTTGCCACACAATATTGATCAAACAGAATGTAGGATGCCTGTAGATTGTGCTGCAAAGCTATATCCCAAGCTAACATCTCCAGTCTGGAAAGGGGGTGTGAGCTGGTCCCCCCCCCTTCCCCCACTTGTAGATTCACCACAACTGTGGTATTGGTTAAAACAACCTGAATAGGTCCTGGAGACCAAAGATGATTAGGAGAGTTGAGTGCCTTGATCAGGACAATCCTCTCTTTTACATTTATTTATGTGCTTGTATCTGTCATAGGTGTCCCACACACCTTGCACTATTTTCCCTCCTGAAACTGCTCCCCAAGCAAAGCCCGAGGCATCTGTAATGACTTGACTGTTTTGGAACAGGAAGGGATAAGGGGAGTCCCAAATTTAGGGATATTTTCTGTCTCCACCAAGTAATTTTTCTACTAACAAACTCCAGCACTTGGATTTGAAAAGACAAAGGATGTACACGCTAGGACCAGACAGATTTCAGATACCACAGCATCTTTCTCATGTGGGGTCTTGCCAGGGTTATCATGAGAATCATAGATGCCATGAGACCCAAAATCCTGAGGTATTCCCTTGCAGTGACCAAAGTCTGAGTGGAAAACCTTAC